>NC_079877.1:24328395-24631425 GCF_029227915.1 Hydractinia symbiolongicarpus
CCTTTCCTTTCATGCCTTATGAGGGAGACTTTGGAGGAACTTTGCCTTCGATTTTCTCTTTAGCAACTGCTTTGTACGGAGCCATTTAGCCACCGTTAGGAAGCTATGCATTAGGCCTCTTGTTTAAGATACGGCATCACCACCTGCAACCCCTGTTTGGTTACATATGTACGGGCCTCTGGAACAAAAGGGTAAAAACATTTGTTTTCGAAATATAGCTCATCATCTTTACGTCCTTCAGACTCAGATTTACTAAAACAATTAGGTTTGTTGCTTAGAAAAAAATAAGTCCTGGGGACTAGGTTGTATTTTAGACAGGAATCTGATAAATGTACACTGTCCAGAATAGTTTCACGTGAGATAAATATAAAATTAAATACCTTGTGATAAACTTTAAAAATTTAAACATCTTTTAAATAGGGTCAGTATTTTATTATCAAATATTTACGTACATTTATGTAGTTTTTTTGAAGATGTAAGTACCTATCCAAATATAATTACATTATCAATAAAAATAACAGTTTTGCAGATCGATCGAAGTTACCGGTTGATAGCCTTGTTTTTGTTGTCAGAGTAAATAGGCTAGAAGGGTTCAATCCACGATCGAGTCATGCTAGAGACATGACACTGTGAATGTAACCTTTCTTGAAGAGACTCATTAGATGCGCGAATATATCTTACTAGTCGGTGGCACGTGAATAAATCCACGGGTTTGTCCGTCCTTTATTTACAGCATTTCGTGTGTCTCACTACTGCGCTTCAGGGAGAACCCTCCCCTTTCCCTCTTTCTCAGATAATGCAGTCCTTACTTGTACCTAAACTGAAATTTTTAACTGTCATCTTGCATTAGTAGGATTTAGTTTTGACATGAGCAATAATGATTACGCAACATACTTATTAAACACGCGCAATGGCTTTTGACGCATGCGCAATACATTTATTTTAGGAAAATCCTAGCTTATATAAACATTTTAGGAGCACAAAAATGTTTTTTCTTTTTGAACAAAATGAAATTACCTTAAAATGAATAGCGTTTCGCTTGAAAACATTTTTGAAGACGTGAATGAAAAGACTAGATAAAATGGAATCCGTTGCAACAATACTGAATGTGAAGACTGCTTCATTCCTCTTGGTGTTCACGGTATAACTTTTTATGTTATTCAACATAAAACAGAAACACTCAGTGTTTCCATTCAAGGGTTCAAGCAAACTCTGGTGTACAGTTATGAATTTCCTATTGGAAAGGATAAACATTTTGGTCAATACTTTTATTTATTATTTATAAGGAAAAAGCTTGATTGAAACCACGACAATGTGTGACATATACCGCACCACAAATATTACCTTTGTCGGTCAAACAAAAAGGTCGTTTGGAAGAATATCTTATCGGTCTAACTTTTGTTGGTTAAAATTTTCGTCGGCATTAATTTTTTTCCTCAGGCCGTCGAATAATTTCGGCAGGTTGTTTTTCAATTTTTCGTTATGATTATGAACCGATTGGCGTCGAGCGACGTCGACCGATTCGGCCTATTCTTGCTGTTGATCGCCTTTAGCTGAACGAAGACTTAAGTATTGGACATTGATTGGTCACACCCTTAGGCCGAGAATAAAAAAAAATCCGATCAAAGAATAGAAGATTTCGTGAAGTTGTGTACATGAACAGTATAAACAAATTAGTTAAGTTGTAATATTTACAGAGAGATAATACAACATCAAAGAGAATTTTAAAATAGCTTATTTAATACCTTTTCTCAATAATTGAAATGAATAATATAAACTACATATCGCCTTTGCATTTTCGATCAATTTACTGTGGTGAGAATATGGGCTGGCGAAGGAGGTCGGTCAGGTGAGATAAAATTCGAAATCGTTTTTTATAAATTTTTTTAACGTAGAGTATACACGTTTTACTTGTTATAAAAATTCCTTTTTAAAGGAAGAATTTTATAAGAATACAAGCCTCAGATTTCTCCAAAAAAATAAGAACAAAATGGAGACTCAGACTTGAATTATTGATTTCGAACCAAAGAACAATCTAATTTTTTTCCAAAAAAACGTTAAAAAAGGAAATGAATTCTCATGTTTTCTGGTTGTGGCCGCTTCTTTTTAAAGCACCGTAACTACGAAATAAAACTCTACGAATAGTAGTAGTATGCAAGTGCGATTGCGCATTAACACAACTATTGAGTTACATTGACAACAAAAACACTGAGAAATTCGGGACTAAATCCTGGTGTTTTTACTAAGATCAACATGAGAACAACTCAGGCTAAAAAAGGGTGAAAAAGAGAGAAAGAACAGCCAACCTCAGGTCAAATTTATTGGTTCTTATAAAAAAGTGTGTACAGATGATAAATTTGGGTGTTTTTAAAATACTTCGAGACAGTTTTATATGTACTGCATAATTTTTATTTGAGAATTGAATGAACGTATAATCACCACCCTCGTCCCCTGTTTTTTTGCCTTCTCATATTAAAAAGGCAAAAGATCCTGGGGACGAGAGTGGTATAATCACTAGACTATTAGGCTTGCTTATATGTTTTTCAGAAATTGGATAAAATATTCAAAACTTGATACCCTTTCATAACGGCTTATATTTTAAACAATTTAAGAGACTTAGGCTTAGTCCGTGACAAATAACTTCTGCTTCCTGAAGTCAAATTGAGATGAAAATTTAAACAAATCCTTTATCCAAGAATAAAAATTCATTTCATAAACCTTTAGTGGACCGTTCTAATTCAAAGTAAAAGGTGAAGTCATCGGAAAAATAATAATTAGCTAACTGACCAATCACATTGCTGTATTTCTCTATTGTTTTGGGTTGAATTTCTGTTGTGGAAGGTATTTTATCAACTTTATAAGAACTTTATAAGAAGCCTGAGCCTGAGGAAGTCTGAGGATTCTTATTTTTTTTAACATATTCAGCCTAAAATTGTTTTTATTTTAGGCTCTATATTTTTTTACAGTATATTACAGATATTTTGGGATGCAATGAATATGTAACATTTTCGCGCAGCAATTGATTCTGTAAAAATAGGGAAAATCGCCATTGTTTTATTTTTTTTAAATTTTTTTAGCCTCATTGTTCTTATAAAATTGTTCTTAATAAAAAACATGAACTTCTTACAAGTAGAAATGGGTTGCAATATGTTTCTTCATCCACCCCTCCCCCATATTTTTCGTGTTTGCATGTGAAAACCATATGGTATAAGCGTGACTGGTGATAAGATCTTTTCGATATTCTTCTCCTTCTTCTTCTTATTTTCATTTTTAATCATCTGCAAAATATTTGAGCCGATTTATTTTCATTTTCACGAAAGAAAAGCACGAAAGTAAAATATCGCTAAAACAATTAAAAATTATTTTTTTATATATATTCCAACGTAATTCGTTATTTATTCAATTACTTTTTATCTCCGTGACGCTTTAATCAAAGAAGTTTTTTTTAACAAAATGTGTGAAGGGCGACAACTCATGAATTTTTTCATTCAATTTCTTTTTTTGACACTTTCAAAGGTGATGAAATTGAGAAGAACAAATAAAGCGTGTATAAGTCTGTCTTCGGAATTTTCAAAAGGGATATATGAAAAGGAGAAAGGATGAAGAGGTCATGGAGGGAAGTATTTTGTACTATACAATTGACAACGCTCGCAGGATTAGCTCGTATTTTAGGCGTTTCATTATTATTATTATTATTATTATTATTATTATTATTATTATTATTATTATTATTATTATTATTATTATTATTATTATTATTATTATTATTATTATTATTATTATTATTATTATTATTATTATTATTATTATTATTATTATTATTATTATTATTATTATTATTATTATTATTATTATTATTATTATTATTATTATTATTATTATTATTATTATTATTATTATTATTATTATTTTTATTATTATTGTTGTTGTTGTTGTTGTTGTTGTTGTTGTTGTTGTTGTTGTTGTTGTTGTTGTTGTTGTTGTTGTTGTTGTTGTAAATAGTATAACTAGAGAAAAAGGAAGATTGACAAATAAAAAAATAAAATAATAATAAAAATGAAATAGAAAGAACAAATAAATAAATAAATGAATGAATGAATGAAACAGTATTTACATAAAAATATTGGAAATAAATAACTAAAAATATTTATATGCAAACATATGAATTAAAAACAGGTGAATAGTACATTGTGGTAAGCCGTCACTTCTGAAACATGATTTGTCGATCCAGACTGTTTCAATGTTTTTTTGCGTGCAAATGGCTACTCGCATCCAAGGAAGAGAGCAGAATCTAACCAATCAAATTAAAAGTGTTCCGGTCCACTTTTTTGGAACGTAAAGCCGTGCTTAACTACGTAGTTTTTTGCTTTCAGGCTGGCAACGAATCTTTTAAAGTGTGAAGAACTCAAGCGCGTATGGGTGTGATAAAAAAATTATTTGAGAAAATGGTCCTCCTTTTTTTTATAAGAACGAGCTTTTAATTTTTATAACCACATTCTTTGTTTCAATAAAATGTACTTGAGAAATGGAGGAATTCATTGCACTAGTTTCTAATATTTATTTATTTATTCGTTTATTTATTTTTAATTATCGTAATCTTCATTGTTACTGTACTACGAGAGAACAGGAAATAACGATGTCTTTCTGGGTTCAAATTGTTCTTAAGTTGTTCTTACTTTTGTCAAAATTTTAGACTTTTTATGTGTTTCCACAAAATTGTAGTTGGACGTGGTAAAAAAAATTCATGGTTGAATGAATAAAATGTTAACGTTTGACTGACTGAATGAATGAATGAATGAATGAATGAATAATTAAACGAAAGAAAGTAAAAACAAAGAAAGAAGAAGGATGTTTGCAAATTTTGTGCGTTGACAATTAAATTTTCTTTTTCCGCATTTTGCTTTCGTTTGAGAAAAAAGAGAACCTAGCACAGTATAAAACTTATTTTAACGAATTCAGCTGCCTTATATATTTCTCTCACTATTGTCTGATGCTACACCACATCTTGCAATAGAAAACTTGCAGGTTAGATTGCGAAACAAAATGTTTGTTAGACCGTTTCCCTGGAAACTTGTTGGAAAAAAATTCATTTTAAAGTAAATAAAGTTAATTATGGTGGCATATACAAGAAGTCAATTTGAAATCCACACAAGGTAAGGTTTTTGTCACAACATTAAAGACACCGTGTGAAATACAAAAATTGAACAATTTTTGTGCAAATGATTTGCGATATAATATCATGTTGGTTTGGCGCAAAATTAACACTTGTCAGAGATTTCGAAAACGTTTTAACACGCAGCTAATATTTCTCCAGTTTTATCGTGTTAATTTGGTAATAATGAAATCGCCTATTTCTTCTTTTCACACAAATTGCACCAGTATGGCGTTGATTAAGAGGCTAAACGAATTAACAACGTTAACGAGATATATGAATTTATAAGTTACTTTTTCACGCCGTGACCCTGTATGGAAGCATTTTATAATGCCTATTGTATCCTTTCTCGTCTCCAGGGATTAATGCTATCAAAAAAGGCAAAAACCCTGGGGACGAGGGTGCTATTGTGCATACCTCACAAAGTATGCAGTATTTTCTTGTCAGATTTTTTATTACCAGTCGTTAGCCCATAGAAAAATCCACGGGTTCGCCCGTTTTTTTTATACCGCATTGCGTGCATCCCGTTACTTGCACAGCTGAGCTACCATTTTGCGTGACAGACAGACGTATACGGGTATTTTAATATAGATTTTATTTTAACAGTTACGACTTGTTGATTGATCCACTTACTAAATAAATAAAGATATATAAATATTACTTTTATTTGAACTTTGAAACAACGAGTGGTGTGAATGGTCGGTATTAAAACCGTTAGCGCCATTAGCACGCATTGGCTCGTGATAACGTTGAAAACTCTGTCTATAACACTGATTCAACATCTTTTATACCAGTGCCTTTTCATACCAGTGTTTTTTAAGCCGTATTATAAGTAGGGAAGGATGGATGATTTCGCACCCCTCCATAACTCTGCCAGACAAATTATTTCCCTTGACAAAATAAAGTTATGTTGCATGTTTTGAAGCTCCTATTATCAAACTAATAGAAGTGATAAATTTTTTCAATCATAAGGATGTCATAGGATTTCGGTACTAATAAAATTCAGTAAGTTATGCAACATAGCAAAAATGACATTACAAAAATAGAGTTGAGATATCATGACTTCCACCGATAACATTTAACAATGCCATCAATTCCATTAACTTATGCGTATTGCGCAACCATACTCTTAGGACTTCGAAGGTTTTTGTACTACCTGTAGCAATATCTAAATTTAAGCTGCCCTAAATATTGAGGTTGCTTTTTACACTATGACACGACGTTGAATGCAAATACATATTTTATCATGGATGGTTTTCTTGCATTTTTTAATAATTGACCGGCATTTTTTCATTTAAATTAAGATGCTTAGTGAGGACTTCTAAATTTAGGGGATATAAGGGGTGGAGGAAGGAGGTGGGGTGGGTAGGTAAACAGCAAATCCATAATTAAATTGTCAATTTGCGATTTATGTGTCAGTCTTTAAGAAACATAATATTATTATTAACTTCATTTAACAGAAAATTCATAACTTTCTCAAGCAAAAAATATTGTTTTACGACGCATAAAATATTTTATTTAACATTGGCTTAAACAAAAAATCTTCTGTAGCACAAATAAAAATAAAAAATAAAAATAAGAATTACTGAGGTTGCTAAGGGGAGTGTAATAAATTCTTCAAATTTAACTGAGCTCATTTCAACTAGTGCTCAAACCTAAATCGGAATCATTAAGTTTCCATACAGATGCTTCCTAGTCAGACATAATTCTTGTATTCCAGAATTTATGTAAAGCATGGTTTTTTTTATCTATTTGATCATGTATAAGCGATTTGTTGGAAAAGAATGGAAGACTACCACTTCCCAAATTATTGGAGACTGGAAGTAATATAGAGCTGACTAAAACCAGGAATCGCAATTCGTAAAAACGTTGCAATGTGGTATGCATCCTCGCCCCCAGGGTTTGTTGCCTGATGTCAAAGGCGGCCTCGATGTCAAAAGTCAAGAACCCCTGGGGACGAGGTTATTTAGCGGGCGTTATAGGAATCACTTAAGCATCATTTTAAATGAAACTTTTTTCTAAACAGCAGACACGTAACCTAAGTTTGGTGAAATTTATTGATTCTTTTACCATATGTACATTTCTTTTTGTTATGATTTTTTGCTTTATTTGTGTTGCGATTAATATCATAGCAAACTTATGTACATAACTAACATTTGCCTACTTTTATTACTAGCATGTGTGTAACATACATTTTTTTAATATTTATGTGAAAAAGTACAAAACATGGCGTTTAGTAATCTATCAGATATGGCGGATGTTTCTTGGAGTCAAAACAACAACACTCAACTGTCGAATAACCGGACATGTGTGCTTAATATGGTGGAGACGTTTGTCATCACAAGTTATGTGGTTGTGTTTATAGTTGGTTTTATCGGTAACAGTATAGTGGTGTTAACATTTGCACCAAGTTGGAAAAAAGGACCGATTATAGAGTTGTTGATTATATATTTAGCTTTTTTTGATCTATTAGCGTCTATATTTGGCCCGTGGCTTTTTGTGTATTGGATAGCAACTTGCCATAAGAAATGGGATTTCGGTTGGCTTGGTTGTAAAGTTTTACCGACACTCTGTCGAGTTTTTACCGACATATCTATCGGTGTTATCCTCACCATGGCAATCGATCGCTGTAGATCGATAGTTACTCCACTTAGAAATCGATTTAGTCGTAAATCGATACATATATCCGTGGGAATTACCATCGTTTTATCATGTATATGGGAGCTATATTACGTATTTGGTTTGTTTATTAATGAAAATGGTTTATGCACAGTAATGACTGTCAGCGACCCGCGGTTTTCATACCCATTGATCGTGCTAACAGCGTGGCGAAACATTGCATTCGTTGTTATCTTTAGCCTGACAACGTTAGCTGTGTACATAAAGCTGAAAAGCTCCGCCGACCAAGTACTACTGCAGAACTCACAAGGTTACAACCAAATTCACAGTCAGAGGTCACGTGTAATGAAAATGTTGGTTACCATGGCAATCGTGTTTGCAATTACGGTCATACCACGTGACATTTTTCATTTGACTTTCACGATATCATGGATGGACTCAGATGGGTTGCCTTACACGTGAGTTGAATATCGTTTATTTTACGTGTACCTTTCGCTTCGATAACGCGGTTTTTCGATTTATAGCGCGTTAGTTTTAAATAATGTTTGCGGTTCAAGAGAATCGAGATTTTAGTGATAAATAAAGGTACTTAACGGATACTGACCGGTTCAGGTGTTGTGAAATAAATTTAAAAATTCCTGAAATAAAACTAGGGAACGGGCTTACAAGGTGTGAGCGCCTTTACTACTTGTTACAATAAGCGTTGAAGTGAATTGTTTTTAATTAATATACTTTCTGAAAGTGCTTCTGTAATAACAACGCTTTGGAGGTCAAGAACATCACCATAAGATCAATATAACCGAAGATTTTGTTGTTGCTGTCGTTGTTGTTGAGGGAGAAGTTGTTTGTAGGCAATTTAACCAAGATTTTTGCAGCTTTATTTTCAAGTCTAAAAACCTTAAAAACTTGTCGAATTGGGACAACGAAACCTTCCATCAAGCTTGATGTGATTGGTTCAATATCTCAAATACGCGAACCTGATTGGGCGCAACAATCGCTCTACTAATTTTCTGCATTGTACATAATATTTTTATATTTTTTAGTTCTACTACTCACGATATAAACAGCATCTTAAAACTTCTTCAAGTCAGCAATAGTATCTACAATGTGTTTATATACGGTAAAATGCACGATCACTTCCTACATAACTTAAGAGTCGTCATATGTCGTGTAAAAGGAGGCCGACATCTCACTTACCGTACGACGATTCGAAGAAATAAACGACTTAATTCATCGACTAGCTCCGCAGCTATTCGCCGACCATCGTTTACTACAGAACTTGATAAAAGAGAGAGAATGCCGTCGACAGCGTTTCTCGGTCAAAATCAAGGTGTTATAGAGGAACAATTTGATACAGAACGAATAGCCATTTTGTAAATTGAGACCTGAAAATGACTTACCATTTGCATCTGTCATGCAAACATATCTACCACGGAAACGTATCAACCACAAAAACATATACATCACACAAACATAACTACCACACAAGCATACCTATCACACAAGCATAACTACCACACAAGCATAACTACTACACACACACAACTATCACAGAAACAAAACTACCACAAAACATATTTACCGCTAAAATATAGCCGTTACAGAAACACAACTATCACAGATACATAACTACCACAGAAACTTATCTCTCACGAAAACATGCCTGCCACTAAACTATAACTGCCACTAAAACATGTTTACCACAGAAACATAGCTACCACCACGGAGGTAGAAACATATCTACCACAAAGATATATCTACCGCAGAAACAAATCTACCACAGAAACTAAAACATATCTGCCATTAAAATATATCTTTTACTATAATTTTTTACTTCTACAAATCCTAACGATTCAATAAGCAGTGATTAAGAGTAATTAGGATACATTCTTGCAACTTCGTAACCAGGAATAAGTAATATTTAATTAAACTACTATGCTTCGAAATTAGCGTATTTATTGATTATAGAGAAAGCAAATATTGTAAAAGTAGTTAAGAGATATAAATATAATGTATATATTTATCTATAGTATATATATATAAATAAACTGCACCAAATATTTAGTTTTTAGTTAGCTACTCACAACGTTCAATTATTCTCAATTCCACTCGTTTTTGTGTTAGCTTCAACCCCAGTTCTTCCGAATTATTATTTACCTTCCAAAACTTTTAGACAGACTAAAGACGAAGTTGGACTTTTTCCTAAGTGAAATTCAAAAATGACTTCGCTTACTATAAGCGTATGGGATTCGTAACAAAGGGATGGCAGGACTGATGGTACTATTGAAGATTCCATGATACACTTTAATAACTTCTATGTTGGTATATGTTTCTTATTGTAACTGCTTATAAATAGTATATAATAAGGCTATTTACAGTAATTTAATTTTAAATTGACCGTCACCCTGCCATGCTTACGTTACGTTGATTGTGGCTTTATTTGTAGGCTATGACGATCGCAGGGCTAGACCGATCCGTACAACAACAAAAAATCTAACAACTCGCATAACTGTCAACACTGTAATAAAAGTTAAGGAAACATTTTTGCAGTAAGGTAGAAGGAATGTATGTTCGACTTCGCCTTGTGTAGTGCCAAAGCAGAAGAGCATTCCTAATGCTTGACATCTTATACTACAAAGCTTCGAGAATGTTGATAGGGTCTACAACTAAGCGGACGATAAGAGAGCACAGATAAGTTCAATAAAACAGAATTAGCAAGATAAAAAGAGGACTCGGATGCACATTGTGACCAACTTGTACAGTTAAAACCTGAATTAAATAGGCGTAGCACATATTTTCTTTGTATGTAATGGTAGGCAAATCTGGAACAGGTTTTTCAATGTAGTTGGATTTTGTTGTTGTGGCAAACGTACGAAATAAGCTTCGATAGCATGAAAGATATGGAATATATGGAGCTAACGCCATCTTGATTCCATTCACTTGCAATCCAAATGCAAAGGAGGATTTCATTGGCACGTGACCAAGGTTATCTGTAGCTTGGAATAATTCCCTGCTGCTTAACCCTAATCTTCAAACATAGTGACACTGAGCAATAACATGAGCCAAAAGTACTTCCGTTGCCATCCGTTGTGTTTTATGATATAAAAAAATGGTTAAATTACTTTAAAAGCTTTTTTAAATGGCAGTCATACCAAGGAGGTTTAAAAAGAAGGAGAGAGAACTCTTTTATTTCTATTGAAATCATCCGTGTCTCATGTTTACTTTTCTCTATTGTTCTTACATCGAATTCTGTCAATCAAAATTTGAAATCTCGCGCTTAAATTAATAAATTAGCCGTTGTCTTTTGTTACTATTTGCATAAATTATGAGCCCGCGGCTATTTTTCTCTCAGCGGTAAATGCTTGTTAGTTGATAAATTTGTCGTTTTTACATATCATAAACAAGCAAGAAGCGAAATGGCAGGCGAAGACGTTAAAAATATAATAGAATTGGATGATGACTTTTTTGTGACGGAAGAAATGTTGTCAGATTTTACTGTTTACGAAAGTTGTGAGGTGGAAGTATCGTTTGTGGAAGATCTGTTGGAAGAAGAAAATGAAGTAGATGCTGGATATTTGGGTATTCCTCAAATAGTATTCGTTGATGAAGAAGATGTGGACATGGTGGTTGATAACAACAGTACCAAAAATGTGAAGTTTGTGTGCAGCAAGTGCAAAAAACAGTATTTTAAAGAAGCTTACTACAAGAAACATACTCTGATATGTAAAAAGCCAACAGGTAATGCTTCAGTTTAATAAAGTCATGTTTTCTTTAAAACACCATTAGCTAGCTAGCTATAATGTTTTGTTTTTTGACTCTGCATGTAGATTTCATAGAAAAGCTATTGTATTATCATCATTTGATATGCTTTTTGTTGTTGTTGTCTTGTTTTGTTATCACAACTGTGTTCTGATGTCAACTCTGTATTCCAATAATAGATCCAGAAACAACAACAGTGGCAAGAAAAACTCTTGATGACTCAAAAAATAAATCAACTACAACAATTTCCACAAAACAAGTTAAATCAAAATCGAATCGTAAGTATTCATTCATGAACTCTGAGAACATAAGGAATTTTTTTTTGCTATATATAGAGCAAAATATTGTGAACTGGTGGTATAAACCTTTTTTTTTGCACCCTTTTAGAATCTTTATCCATCACCGATCATGAGCTGCAGCAAGAAAAAATGAATTTTGTTCGTGATGCTATGGTTAAAATTTCAAAAGACCCAATCAATAACATTGTTGTGAAAGGATTCAAAACACCTGGAAATCGTGTCAAAGAATTAGCCAACTCAATTTTGAATGCTGGGAGTGATGTTTTGGACATTATTTCTGAAAATGTAGTGTGTCGCATATTTAAAGAATTGCAAAAATCTAACCTACTGACTGGTTCAGGAAAAGAATCTCTTTGGAGAAAAGTGCATGAACTTGCACAAGACGATAAATTCAGACAACATTGGAAACATGTATTACCTAAAGGATACTGCATTGACAGTCAAGAATTCTCTATGTTGTTGCAGAAATTTGTTATGGAGTTAATAAAAATACTAGTAGCTCATGAAAACAAAAATCGACATGTCGAAAAAAGTCTTGACTTGAAACTCACAACTGAGGAACAAACTGTTCTGTATTATGTTTCAGGATACATAATTTTCTCGCTACGTAAAAAATACCAAAGATTAGCAGATTCGAAAAACAAAGTTGTTGCTGTGGCTGCATTGCAGTTTCTGAACTCATTGAAAGTTTCAGGTGATGATAAACTGCAGGTATATAGTTTTCTGGATTATACAAGATCTTGGGTGGACCAAGTCAGCAGAGGATACCTGATAAAAGTCAATGATGACATGTTTATTTTTTGCAGAAGAATTGAAAACGTTATTAGAAAAGTTTTAAATTTGAACATGTTGAAAAAATATAAAGGAGAAGATATACGGGAACTTTTCGAAAATGAACTTATGAAGGACTCTTTAATTGATCAAGCCTGGGTCATACTTTCACGGTATCTTGGAAATGAGAAGTTATCGAAAATTCTCAAAGCTCAGATCATTAAAAAATGGTGTGACATCAGAGCAAAAGCATATGTCACTGCATATATACAAGTAGTTCGACGCAAACTTGCTTCTCTAGCATCGGAGAAAAAAGAGAAGTTGACTGTAGTCTTATCTAAAAAAGGTGAACCAGCAATGAGAAAAAAACTTAACTAATTGTCATAACATTTTTACCTATAACTTGTTTTAATTTCTATATATCTTTTCCATGTATATAACTGTGTTTCTTAGTAAAATAATCATACCCTTATTATGTTTGTACTATTTTAAGGGTTTTTTTCGGATTGAGTAAGGATTCAATCTCGCTGAAGCTGTTTATTTTAAATCTAAATTTTTGCCAAGATTTGTGAACTTCACTCTCATTTCTTTTTTTTGTGCTACTTCTTTGTTCAGTTATGCACATTGGCAAGCGTTAAACTGAATAATGCTGCGAGATCAAAACTCTGCGCGCTTTGCTAGAAATTTAATAGATCATAAAAACGCGGAGAAATGGTCGATGGATAGGCTAATCAAGATGGTATGAAACAACATGCTTTTTATCAGCTGGAGGGACCCTGAAAAATAAGTTGCGCGTGCATAATTACCGACGCAAATATTCTTACGCGAGAATCGCTACTTAAAGCTGACCGCAACCTCGGACCTAGGATTGCCGCATCGGATGCTCTATGCCTGACTGTGGCCTGATGAAATCAACTCACTTTTTGATTATTCCATTTGATTAAATTTTTTGCAAACAAGTTTTATATCTCACACGGGTATCGAACTCTCTTTGCAAACAAGTTTTACATCTCACACGGGTATCGGGTATGTTTTATTGTGGTTTGTATACACCCTTACACCAAGAGGCCTTTGTCACGTTCTTTTTTTAAATCAACATAGTCCCGAATAGCGAATATTAATTTCGACACTCCTTCGCATGAATTCTTGTTGGGAATATAATGAAACTTGTCCCCAGGGTTGTTCTACATATCGCGAAGTGAGTATGTAAAAAAGCAAAACAAAACTGTAATATTTATTCACGTATGGCGGATCCATTCGAAATGAAGATAAAAGAAATTCCGTAATAGTTGTAATTTCCCGATGACATAAATAAAAATTACATAGCAATAATAAAGTAGCAATCCTAAATTTTTTTAATCTCAATTATTTTCTAAGATTTGATGTTTTCAAAAAAATGTTTCAAATCAAAGTCAAAATCGTACTCCACTAAAAATATTTGCAAAAGATGTGACTCAAAAGACAAGGCACTAATAACAAAACAACTTCTATGTTGAAAAAGCGTAATGGAAAAAATGTCTGACATACTCAGAAAAAATATAAATAAAATAGTCAAACAATCATGTTTCCAAAAGTATCAATATATAAATAACTATCTCTTTCTTTTCTGTGGAAGTTTCCTCATATCATTTACGTCTAGGTGAATCTGATTTTGATTACCACGTCGAGTGTTTCCACGTAGATCTCTGATCAACTCAGATTTCATAACAAGCAAAGAAAGTTCTTGTTGGCCAAATTGATAAAGTGTTGGGTTGTCACATGTACCACCACTTCGTCTTTGACGAGCGAAATGTTCCTCCAATGGATCTTGTGAGAATTTCTCGCTCAAAATCATCTTGACATTTGGACTCTGGAGAAGTAATTTGGTCAGTTCCACGAATGATTTCACTATGGACAAAGATAAAAAAAATATACATTTATAGAACAACACCGTTTGTCCATGAAACATTGCCTGGAACCACAATTGCAGAAAAATGTAGATTTTTTACCTGTTATTTTCCAACCATTTATCGTCTGTTTGCTCAATAACAATTTATTTTTTTCATCTTGGGATAAATTAGGTGTGTCATTGGCTTGTTCTTCCCACCTTCCCAGGTAATGTTCGAGGAATTCTTTCTCTAAAAACTGAATTTTACATGTTGATGTGAAAAAAATGAAAAATGAAAATGGAAATATTTGCACACCCTTTTACATGGAGATCAAGTTCTTTAGGACTGGTTTACAAATATGCAAAATGAACTTGAGCTTTTTGAGGGAAAAATGTTGTGTTTCTGAATTCCGTTACAAAATAATTGAATGTATTTCGAATGATACTACTAACCTCAAAACGCCAATCGTTAACATCTCTATATGCTGCAAGAGCTATTTTTCCGCCACGATCTTGATTAATTGAAGATACATTCAAGCAATCAAAAACTTGGTCAAACATACGCACAAACTTTATTGTACTTTTCGTATAATGCAGCCCCTGAACCTCAAGTGCATCAGCAGTTGTTTTACTCAAAACCTAAATGCAAAATCATAATTTACATGAGCAATGATAAACACATTATCAGAAGTATATCATTATTTGCAACTCCCACAAAATAATCAAACTGTGAATCCACTATCACTCAGAAAACACTAATACAAACAAGCAGACAAATAAATAATAAAAAAAGAAAAGAAAAATATCTCACTTGGGTAGCCAACTTAACTTGCATCCTCAACCTTGGAGTTAACTTTATGTGATCCTCTTTTAGTTTATAAAGTTTCCTTAATCCAGGTGCTGCTCCATGTAAATTCAGATCCCATTCATAAACATTGACAAGATGGTTCCAGCTGATATCCATGTGATCGAGCTAATAAATAGAAAATTGATATATGTATACAGATATACTTTAAAATTGAAACAAACAAACAAAAAACACTTACAAAAAGATTGCGTGTATTATTGTTTCCATGAGAGTTCTCGAAACAGTTTCTCGTTGTTTTAATGAGATGAGGGACATCGGATATAAAAAAGATCTTTCTGTCCAATGATAATAAGTTGTTGGTCCAATATGTGTTACCAATATCAGGTGTCACCATAATTTTGTAAAACTTCCTATTGGGAGAAGCACCATCTGAAATAAATGCTCGAACATAAAAACCAATTGCCTCCAATACATATGTCGCCTCCCATACACATGGATAGAGCTGATCAGAGGTAAATCCCAATGATGCGAAATATCCAAAAGGATACACCAGAGATGAAACAATTCCTCGAACCATAAACACTATCACATAGGAAGCAAAGTGACGATCATTCTCTGATGATCCCTCAGCACGTTTTTGAAATTCAACTAACTCATCGTTAATATCCCCCATATCAGTGAAACCAACCAATTGTCCAGTTGACTGTCTGAACACCAAGTCAGCTTTTATTTTCATCTCATCATAAATAAGCGAAACGTTTTTTTGGTGATCATCCAGAGTTGCAATTTTACTATCCACTATTAATCTTTCAATGACATCTGGATTGAATCCACACATTGGATCAGTGAAGTTTATGTATTTTTTAAGTGTGTCAATATGTGGGAGTTTTAAAAAATTCAAATTCGGATTTCGCAAATGTTTATATGCTGCTGGTGAATGGTGGTATAAACTGAGGCACCACCTAATAATTAGTGGGTGCCATCTCATGCCATTAGGTGAACTTTTGGAAGCCATTTCTTTTTGTTGCTCCCATAACAACCACTGGGGACTGCCTTCGGGTATTTCAGGACATGTTTCCTCATTGCAAACAATATTTTTTATAAATTCGTGTTGCTCATCATCAACATGGATGCATTCTTTCTCAGTAATTTTTCTTACCCAAGATGATAATTGGGCAACTTTCTTTATTGCTCTCTGTTTTTCTCCCTGAGTATTGCGATATCTTTCCTCTAGTTCTTCTCTGGAAAGATATCGAATGTTTGTATGTGAGGAATCAAGCACAGAATCATCACTTTTCCGTCTACTTCTAACTTTTTTAACTGTTGGTTTAAAAGAATTGCACATACTACATACAGATGAAGGTTTTTCAGCTAAAAAATGACAGTTGGTATGGCGTATTGTTTTAAAATTGTCTTCATCAAATCTGACCATTTTATCGTCTTCAACAAAAGCTACTGGAAATGTTCCACTCTGATTCATGAATGGCTGTTCGAAATTACATCTCGACTTGATTACATCTTCATAACCTTGTAACCCCGTGCAAACACTGACTGACTTCCAGAATGACGAGAAAGTTGAAATATCATCATTTTTCAAAACACATGGCAGAGTTTTTGTTAGTTGTATTGTTTCTTTCTCCATAGGTTTCCCATATATGGAGAAATCCCAACCATTGCTGTTGTCTATACGTATTGTAAGCAAATGGTTTAATTCTTTTTCATTTTGACAAAGGGTATAGACACGTTTATAGTTATCCGATTTATCACATATACTAAAACCAACTTTCTTCATACTCACATCTAATTCCAGTATTTTTAAGCTGTCTTTTCTGTTTACAGCATAATTCATGCACACACAATTTTCATCCACATGAGGGTAAAATGATGCAGCAGTACCAATTATTTTTTTTGACGTTTTCATCTCATCTAATTTTCTTCTACATCCATTACAAGTAAATTTAGGAAATACACAAGGATCTTCTTGTTCACAATATATTCCATATATAGATTGAAACACTTCACTGTAAATATCACAAGATTTAAAATTAACGTAATGTTTACTTTTCACAATTTTCTTCCCACACAATCTACATAGCTTTTGAATATACTCTGAATGTGAAGCAGACATGTTGACACAGCAAAATTCAAATATGAATACTTTATTTTTCAAAAAAACTTCATAAAAAACCCACAAAGGTGTCAAGGGAATTAAAAAAAAATGTGAACCACTTGCCAGCTGGTTATGTAACACCTAATAAAAAAACAATTATAAACTCAATTCAATATATATTCAAAACATACAGCTGGTGTGAGAGAAAGAAAGAATATACATAAACAGAAAATCTACTCCCACTGGGGAAAAAAGAAAAAAAGTTGCTTAAAACTTTTACCTAAATATACATAATTAGAACTAATAATTATTTTCTTTTGTTCCATGACAATGGAAAACATCACCGAGTGCTGCGACGTGCTGCGACACCCTACCGAGAATTCGTCTACTTCGAGAGTAAAAAAAACAATTTTATAAATAACCCCTCCTGACGAGACCTGCACAAAAACGTTAATCAACCCTTTAACTAACATTTTCCCAGGAGGGGACATACGAAATAGTTTATAAGTTGTAAAACTTTACGATCTCCCAAGGCAGCTTTTCGCACTTTGAAGGCACTTTACTCCTTCCGCGTCCTTATGGAAGTGGAAAAACAAACTTCACCCTCATTGAATCTTGTAGTTTAACTAAACTACATGTTTTCCTGCTCTTCCGCATTGCTGTAAGTGTGATTTTTAAGATTTATCTTTTCTCGTTAAAACACTCGTTTCAGAGTCGGTAGGTAAATATTGAGCCAAATCAGAGACACGGATCAGTTCAAAGGGGCGCCGAAACAATAAAAAATTGAATAGAAAATTTAAAGGGACGCCGCGAGTTCTCTCTCCTTCTTTTTAAACCTCCTTGGTCATACTTTCTTTACATGGGCGGAAGAGTTCTATCAAAATTACATGTTTATTGTTGTTAGAGCGAACGTCAAGACCTGGATTTTATTGCGATATGGGTAGTTAAGTAACGACGCTATCTACAATCAGGGACATAAATATGTGGCCAAATAACAAAAATACAAGCTCGTTATGGAGAAACTGTCCCCATAAATTCTAGGGAGCAAATATTCAAATGTAACTGACTTCCAGGAGGGAGCAATTATCCAGGGGGAAATTATCCTATATGGCGATTGTACAGCGGGCAATTATCCAGGGAGAATAGCGGGAGGCCTTTGTCCAGGGAGCAATTATCCAGGGGGCGATAGCGGGGGGCAATTGTTCGGGTGTGGCCAATTATCCAGAGGAGGTAATTGTCCTAGAACTACAACAAAGACAAGGTTATGAAGCAAAAGGAATATGGTTGAGGAAACTACAACCTTGTGCAAAAAATGCGCATGATATATTAATATAACGCAGGATATTGCTGAACAGTTTCGAACAATTCTTCGTCTGTCTATTTCACCATGTTGTTTAGCAGAAATGTTTTAACTTTGCAACATTTCATTTGTGACGTAAAAACGTTCGATTTGTGACGCAACACTTTTGATTTGGTAAAAAGGTTTGTTTGCCTTCTTACCAACAGTGTGAAAAATCAAAAAAACTTGATATCTTAGAAACGAATTTCTACTTGAATGATCTATGCCTCAGAACTTTTGGGTTGGAAGGAAAATCTTTGCATTCGAGAAGATACACATAACTTGAAAATTTTCTATCTTTTTCATTTTTGTTGTTCCGTTCTGAGGCTATATAGTTCAAGTTGATTAATAGATTTCTTTTTTGTTCAGATCCGATCCGTGGTAAAAAATTTTTAGGTGGAAATTCGGCTTAGTACTAACGCTATAAAGTAAGTGTTATCACCATTTTTAAGGAATAAAGCTTAGTACTCACTAAGAAGCTTAATATACCATGAGTCAAAAACAATGGTTTGTGTATCTAACAATTGTAAACATACTTAAAGCCTACCACACACTATGGCGGGTTCTCAATCAGCAAAATATTCCAATATGATTCTATGACAAATTGTGACGCTGATTTCCGCGTACTGAATTCGTCAGTACGGTAGTGGTAATAAATTATATATTTTAATATATTGCTTTTAAAGGGTTTTAAAAAGCAACACTTTAAATAATTCTTAACACAGGGAACATTTTTGCATTCTCGTCCCCAGAGTTGTTCAAGTTAGGGCTTCAAAGTAGTTTCGAAGTTTATCTCAAAGAGCTCTGGGGACGAGACTGAAAATTTTCTGCTTCATTTTCTAATTGTTTAGTGCTGGATATTTCTATTATTTTATTCCTCTTTTCCATCACTGGATGACTAGCTTTGGAGTTGGAACTCCTCACTTAATTCTTAACGCCTGCGTTAAAAAAGCGTCTAGAATGGAACTAATTTCATTCTTAACACATCTCGCGTTAAGGGTCGGAGCAAGAAACAATACCGTGTTCTTAAAACCTTGTCGTTAAGCTGCGTCAAGTCTTAACGCGATGGGTAATAGGCGTTAAGCCTTGTTTACACTGATGGTGTTAAAGGCGTCAAAAGCGTTATCGGCAGTGTTAAGATGTTAACATATTTCATTCATACTACGTCAAGGATATAACACAGTAATGGTAATTAGTTTAATATTTTATCTTTTCATAGATGATAAAAATGAAGGATACGATAAGAAAAGCAGCAGCGGCTCATTTACTTCTTCTACTCTTGCGACAGCGATGAAGGCACTATGAAACAAAAAGAATGTGGAAGAGGGAAATATTTAAAGAGACGGACGATTTTTTCAACCTTATATAAGGATGTGCTTGATTCAACCTCGTCCCCAGGGTCTTGTAGCCCCCGAGCCGTTATTACGGCGCAACAAGGCAAAATGCCCTTAAAACGAGGTTGCGCTTGATTGACAATTTTTCTTCATGTTTTTGTGTCGTTGAATTTTTAGAATTATAGTCAAATAACGCAGGGATACAAGGTATAGACAACAAAAACAGGAGAAAATAATTGTCTGAAACTTTGCAGAAAGTACAGCCTCAGACCATTTTTCGTGTTTCTTTCAATCATGTCATTCGGCAAGAAGGTATCAAAACGTTATCAATATCAAAATATTAAAAAGTTTTTAAATCTTAACATCGGTGCTAAAGAGAGCGTTATCGGCGTTATTGAAGTCTAAACGCGCTTTCATTAGCGCCATCAGGCATTCAATGGTGTTAACGCAGTTAACACCAACCATTCAAACTACATTTAGCGCCCTTATTAAAGGAGAGGCGAACAAGAAGCTATTTGGTGGCAGCCAGAAAATAAATTTTAAGCGAGAGAAAAATATATATAGATTTCGCCATATTTGAATAAATATACAGACCGGAAACTTTCAATAACACATCGAACGTGCAATATGGTGGCTTCATCTTTCTTCCTTGGTTTTTTACTTTCTTTATCTTTACTCGCTATTTTATTGGCAAGTTAAGTAGTACAAAATATTAAAAATATGTTCTTTACATGTTGTTCAACATTTTTGCCAACATTTTTGATCTTTAACTTTTTCTTATAAATCACTTTGTGTACATTGACCCGGTGACCGTAAAAATACTCAATTATAAATAATTCAGCACTCACAAAAATGTACACAAAATGATGATGTATGATTTATAGTTATAGTGTATGGAGCAGGCGAGCAAGCAAATCAGTCTGGTCTTTAAAATAAACACCTTTCATAAACTTTTATTCAGCAGCCGTGCAGCAGCGCAGTTCGCCTCTCCTTTAACGGTGTTAACGCCATTAAGCCCCTTAACACTATCAATGGCTTTATAAGGACTAATATTCTCAAAAAGTTCAGTTTATCAAGAAAGCGTGTGGTTAAACAAAATATCATATAATTAACCGCAATATCCGGACAAAGATTTTGTGATGTTTGTCGTTTTAAAAATTGTTGTTTCCAGCATTTAAAACAAGAAGGAAATAAAGGTGTGTTGATTTTAAAAAGTTATAGTTAGCTTCTTCTCTAAGTCAAATATAAACTAATTTTTTAATCTCATTCCCAGGTCTTTTTTTTGTTTCTGATAAACACAACAGGCTCGTATATATCCGGCATTTTTGATAAAGTAACTCGCCATGTTAGGAAGCCAATCAAGTTTAAAATCACAAGAAAACGTTGAAGGAACCACCAGGCTCATACCAAATATTCCTGTTTCCAGTTCTGCCAGTGTCCTAAATCTTATATAAATTATTCCATCGAGAAAAACAATCGCCTTTATTAATACAAAACTTTTCTCATATTTAAGTTAGCATGTAAAGCATATATGAAGTTAATAAATAAAATCTGCGCGCTAAGAATCGAATAATTAGAGATTGTGTTTAGTTTAATTTGGACCTAACGACGTCAGAATAGCATAGACTAGCCACGGAAAATCCACGGGGTCGTCCGTCATTTCGTCTTTGGTATTGTACAGAGACAAACAGACAGACAACGGCTATTATGATAGAGACGAAGAGGTTGATTTGGACCGACACTTTCTTTGCTTTCTGTTTTTTAACTGTGCTGTAACAGAAACTTTATTTATAAACATACATTCTTTCTTGTACGTTTAAACGTAACACGCAGAGACAGAAACCTTTTTTATTGTTGTCGCCCTACAGGTCTTGCAAAACATTTTAACTGATCGTGTATTTTGACCTTAAATGTCAATATCCATTTTTAGTCCGTAAAATACGCAGCCAAATGTATATGTTACAGGGAATATTATACACATACCCCGAAATTTAGAGATTTTAGGACAAAGTATGGAAGCAAAAACACGAGGTTTATCAACTAAGATCCCTACTAGGAGAAGGTGCCGGCTTATCAAGTGATCCGAACAACCTCGTTCCCAGAGAATTTTTTTTTCTAATTATTTAATCCGTAATAACGTCTCAGGGATAACCTCGGGATAAGGATGCTACCCGATAAAATTTTCTGAATTAAAAAAATGTTCGAAATAAGGCTGTGACCGGTAGCTTAAGGAAGTATCCAACGAATACTTCAGGTTAAACGATATTAAGCTGTGACGTTTATCATATTGCCTTTTTTAATAAAAATGTCGTATGTCTTAGACTTTGACATTTACCAGCGAACCTGATTAGCAGATTTTTTTTTAATATATACACAAAGTCAATTTTTTACCGTCAATAATGTAGAGCTCGCTGAGTTATTTTATTAAATTTTTAGGGAGTTATATTAAATTCTATTGATAGGTGAATAAAAATTTACGTTTTGTTTGATCACGTGACCATTCTGTTTTCTTTCATGTTTTGGAAGGACAAGATTCTTTTTATTTGTTTTTTGGCCCACTACCAAACAAGGCACACATATTAACTTCCTTAACTAAAATCATCAGACTTTAGAGTATATTTTTATTAGTCAAAAATAAAAATAAAAAATTATCCGTCAAATTTCGATCTTTTTTTCAAAACTTGAAAATTAATAAATAAATAAAATGTTTAACCACTCAAATTGAGCATGCGGTTGCTGAGATGACGCACATATAACCATGTACCGTAAATACATGATAAAAAGAAATTTTAAAATTTGATCAGTTCGAACTTAAAATATCACAGTAAAAGATATTAGTGAACTTTGCGAGGAGTATTAAAGCCAGCGGTAAGGAGATTTATTACTCTATGTGTTGTGTCTTTTCAATAAAACTTTCCTACTAATTTTTTTATCCTAATCAAACACGCCTTTATAAACTAGCCAGTAATCTACAGCCGGTAGCTGCACTTTCTACAATGTCTGCATTATAGAACACATACTCCACAGTGTGGAAAAAACCGTAAGTTTAGGCACGCTGACATCAGCAAGATTAAAACTGTTTAATACTCTAAGTGCTAGGTCCGCTGTGAACATTGAGCATGGCTTTCTCAATTGCTTGCGATACAATCGAAATCCAGTCCTTCTTTCTAATAATTTATTCAGGGTGTTTTTTTAATTTGATAGGTTTCTTGACTATATTAATATTAACCTTTTCCCAAGGACCCAACCTCTTCCCCAAAACATGTTACGCTTTTTATATTTGGACGGTCTGAAGCCCTTGTTTCTTAGGTCATCCCTTAAACCCTTATTCAGGCTATCCCAATATAAAAAGCCTAACAAGTCCTAGGGATGAGGCTGCCTAGGACTTGTTAGGCTTTTTGCTTTTTTATATTGAGGACGGCGCGAATATAATAATAAAAACCAAAAAGGGGTTCTAGAGACGAGGTTGATTTTTTTGTCGGGAAATGAACGAGTTTGCACCGGTTAAGGCTTTTTGTTTTTTAATATTTTTCTGCTAACAAGGTTCCTTCATGCTATGTTGCTATGGCAACAGTTACTGGCGGGAAATATCGTATTTTGCGTTTCACTCGTAAGATTTATTTACTGTACCAATTGCGATTTTGGGCAGAAAACCTTGTTAAGAGACTGAGACAGGGATAAAAAATCGATTCCTTGCGTGGTCACAAAAATTGGTATGACTAATGCACATTTGGCTTCCCGCCATATCACAAATGCCAAACATTGGGTCCGAAGTTGAACTCCATATTATTAATTTATTAGGTTATTTCCATTTTCATTTATTTTATTTATGGTATCGTTAATATGTTTAATGGTTAAACAATCCATAAAAATAAAACTTTCATTACAAGTCAACTTACATGCTCTTTATTCTACAAGAACAATTTCAAAGAACACGAGTCTAGAGTCCTAAAGTCCTAAACTTATATTTTCACCAAAGTCGTTTTTGGATAAATTGGCGTCATTCGGTATAAAATTACTAATTTCTAATTTTTGCGTGACAAAAATTTACCACATTGCAAAAGTCTTTAACTTTATAAAACAATCTGATGTACCAACCTCGTTCTCAGGGCATTTTGCCTTGTTGATAAAGTTCTCCGTAATAACGGCTCAGGGGCCACAAGACCCTGGAGACGAGGCTGTAGTGTTAATGTTTGCCTACAATCATTATTAAAATCCTGAAATAACTCTAGTATGTATATAGGTATATTCCGCATAAAAAGGTATAGTTACAAAAGTTTCCATAGCCTTTTATAATATACGTAACATTGTAATACATATATATAGATATATAATATACGTACCATATACATATACAATACTACGAATTAATTGCAACTTTCCTTACTAAGCCAGGTGACTCGCAAAAGACAAAAGTAGTCTTATCAACGAGAACCTGTTATTTCTACGCAAAACGTATTTCCACCGTTCCTGTTTGTGAGAAGGTAGCTATTTACTGTTTAACGTTACAAACAAGTTTATTAACAACAAATATATTCTAATCAATATAGCTGTTCATAAATAAAAAAAAGTATAATAAAATAAAAAATGAAAAGGGAATTGAAATTGAAGAAGAAGAATTCGACTTAGAAGAAAGACGTTTCCATTTTCAATTTAAATAAAATAGATTTTTCACTATACATCGGAATATGTTCTCCGAAGCAGATACAAAAATTGATTTCTTAAGTTGGCTAAAGCTATTCCAAATGTGTGTACTGCGGTATGAAATGGAAAACTGACTATTGACCTGCAGATCTTGTTGTGTATTTGTTTCGAGAAATGTAAAAGGTTTTAGAAAATACTTCAGGTGTGTTATTTTTTTGCTTTGTGCGTATACAGCAATTTATATAATATCTTGTTCTTTATCACTTCGCCAAATTACCTAACCAAAGTTTTATGGGGGAGGACATCTAGAAAGCAGTTTAACGTGTGTAGGTTTTGTGCATCGAAAATTCCCAGCTCTTAACGTTTTTTTTTTGTGGGAAAGGACCATGTGTCAGAGGAACTGTTAGTATTTAACATTGCAATATATATTTTATAGCAATATATAACAACTGGTTTCTGTTCTGAGGGCTTTAAACAAGAAGGGAATTTTAGGCATTTTAACTACCAACACTAGTGAAGCACCAAGGAATCCAGTTTAATGTATTAGTGCATAAATTACCGAATGCTGTGAGATACCCAGGTACTGAGGTACAAAAACATATTACTTTTACAAATTAATCATTAATATTTTGATTTCAGTACGTCAGTACCAACTTAACCAAACATTACTTATTTTTTTCCTTGTCAATTTTTTCATTTCGAACCTATATTTTTTGTTTTGTTTATCAGGGGTTTCAACGAACCAAGCATTTGAAGCTGTTTAGGAGCGTTTCAGGGCGTTTTAAAAATGAAAATTTACTTAGCACCACAATGTTGAGCAGCATAATAATTCATGATCAGTATTCTTCTCACTTCTTCGTATCGCCGCGGTTTGTTTGGGTTAAAACTTACACAATTGCATCAATTACTTTATCTTTAGCTATTGTATTTCTCCATTTTGACACACCTTTTCCTTTAATTTGTCACCTTTATTTTTATTCGCACCTTTGCGATTTCATCTCACCTAGCGGGCCAGCCCGAAGTAAACTGCAATTATATGAAAAAAAGCCGAGCCAACTCGTTTAGAGATTCATCCCGTCTAGCTGCCAATCAGTCAGGCAGGCAAACGGGCTGGCTCAGTTACACATAATCGTCAATGTACAAATCATTGAGTTTCTTAACAAAGGCGAGCTGGCCTGCTTACAGCTCGCCTACCGGACTTACTTGCCTCACTTATTCAGCCCCTTATTACACAATATATTGTGTGATCTATGAAGAAGCCATTGACTTGATTTCTACGTGGAGGAGTATAACGTACAATTATTCAGTTGCGAACATAGGAACCTGTTTCCGCTCCTTCAACTTGCATACATTGTTGTTTCAGCTTATATTTCAAAAATACTTAAAAAAGGATGCCAAACTACGAACTTAAAATGTAGTCCAGAAAACTTTGTATCGCTCAAAACCGCCATTTTTTGATCATTAAATACACCGGCGGACGAAAAATCGTATTTTTTTGTTCCACGACGTAAAAACGCCTAAACCAGTATACTCACTCCTCCGTAAATGGAAGAGTTTAATAATATGAACATGCGTTCATAAATAATGACCTTGCCAGTTTCCTAAACAATTTTCACGTGTTGCAAACACTTTTATAGCAAAACTTGTAATGAATAACTTCGTTTATTGATAAGAAATTGGACAAACATTTACACTAAAGGGATATGGGTTGGGTCAACCTCGTCCCCCGGGTCTTGTGGCCACTGAGCCGTTATTACGGATTGGCCACTATCAACTTCATCAATATGGCAAAGTGCCCTGGGAACTAGGTTTGGGTTGTATATAGTTTGAATGTATTTAGTGATGTTATTACTGATTTGCGCGGTATGCCAAAATAGAAATATTGTGTCGAGGGCCCCTTGTTTTCTTCTTTTTAAATAATTTATATGGATAAAGCGAAACAAAAGCCCTGTGGATAAGGTTGGATAAAAGAAGTAATTCGCTTTTGCATGTCACGTCATATACACGTTTTTTCTAAAGGATATGAAAACTCTAACCAGGCCGGCCATTTTTCTTATTTTCTCTATTGTTTTAAACAATTGACCTATTGTTTTTAACATGAAATTTCCCAGCCCGATATTCTTATAAACCATATTCTTATAAAACAAAAAGCGTGTACTACAGTTTTTAGAAAATTCTTTAAATGTTGAGTTAGCGGTTACATAACGCAATTTAAATAGACAGTAAAAAATTGAGAACGAGTTTGCCTACTTACAATTTTTGTTATTCTTAGATCCATCACTTTCGGCATAGTTGGATGTTGGTACCAATGGCAAATGAAACAAATAACACACTTATTAGTCATTTGAGCAGTGGTCAAACATCCCAATGTAAAGTTGATGAGATTGATACAATAATCATCATAGGATATGCGTTGGTATTCATCATCGGAGTGAGTGGAAACGCAATAGTGCTCCTGGTATTTGGGTGTGGTAGATTACGAAGTCGCGTGCTGTATATTCTTATTTCATACTTGGCATTTTTTGATGGGCTATCGTCATTCATAAACCCATTGTTGTTTATATACTGGATGGTCACGTGCAATAAGTCGTGGCATTTTGGCGAATTGGGTTGTAAGCTCCTTCCAGCGCTAGGTCGTATTTTTACTGATGTTTCCATCGGTATAATTTTAATCATGGCTATCGATAGATGCGTAGCTATTGTGTTTCCTATGAAAGCAAGATTGAAAACAAGATCTGTACACTTTTTACTGCTATGCCTGTTCACACTGTCTATAACTTTTGAAAGTTATTACATCGTCACTTTACATGTCGACGCCAATGGAGCTTGTGCAGTAGCAGACATTAGAGACTTATGGTATTCCTATCCGTTGGTTATAACTATCAGTATACGTGACGTTGTTTTTATCAGCGTCTTTATTACGACGACGGTACTAGTGTATCGGAGATTGCAGAAATCGGAAAGAAAACAGTTATTATCAAATGACAAAAATATGCAGAGAAAAAACAATAAGGTCATGAAAATGCTGATCGTCATGGCAATAGTGTCGGCTGTGGCGGTTATTCCACGCGATATACTTCATCTGTCGTATGTTTTGTCACACATGGTAACGGGATTTGTAAACAAAGGAATACAATTTTCGTAAGTGTTTTTTATAGTTTGCATACCGTAATGATCCTAACAAGCGCCCTGGGTGCTTATTAAATTTTTGGATTTTGCATGGGCGCTTAATCGAGGGTGCGCTTTAAAAATGCTGGGCGCCTATAAATTTTTCGTAATTAAATAATTAAAGACAACGGTAATTTTCAATTTTATTTTTTTTCCTGATGAATGAAACTGAACAAAAGATGGAACAAAATAAACTTTAGTCTTTCTAGGGTTCTCAATATAAGAAAGTAAAATTTTCAAATAAGCGCCCAGTTTCTTAAGGTAGTTTTCGATTAAGCACCCCCTCTTATCAGGTGGGCGCTTATTCGAGGAGGGTGCTTAATAAGTGCTGGGCGCTTATTGAATTTTGAGAAAATTACCTGGGCGCTTATTCAAGGGGGGGGGGGGGGGGGCTTAAAAAATGTTGGGGACTTAATCGGATCATTACGGTAAGCCTGAGAAAAGAGCGCGCTAGTCAGTAAAAGCCACTAAAAATACATACATTTTTGATTAGTTGGTTAGGTTAACTATTCTTTTGTTTGCTAATAATTATGACAAGCGCAATTAATACGCAGCGTCCCGTATCAATTTTAGACAATCAAAATTTGACAAGTGAAAAAAACTACTTTGCTAATACGTGTTTTTTCCAGCGCTAAACTCAAATAGGTTCATAATGGACTTCAAATTTCAAATTTCAATTTTCCGACGGAAAAAAAAGTATTTTAACAAATAAAGGAATTCGTAATCGAACTGAAAACTCCTGTTTAAGATAGCGGTTCCAGGTGGAAAAAAATAAAAGCTTCGTTCACTGTAAATATTTAAAGGAGCAAGAATTTATTTCAAGTTAGAAAGAACTTTAAGAGTTCTGGCAGGGAACTGCATTTTTAAAAATATGGAAATATTTAACTATATTTTGGTCAGCCCTCAAGTCGCTTATTTTGTAGTGAATGTCTAGATCTGAAGTCGCTTAATTGCTGCTTAATTTTTTGAGTTTTTAGTTTTTTTTTTAATTAATTTTCGTAATTTATGTAAGGAAAATATGGTTTCGCAGTAACAAAGAAATTTTTCTTATTTTTCAAATCCAGTTCAGTGCCTTATAAGCAACAGAAAGTAAATTCCAGGAGTTTTAAAGGAGCAATCCAGGAGTTGTCAGACCTAGTTGTTGGGACCTGATGACTGAAAATGTTTCTAGACACAAAACAGAGTTGAAATATTCTCTTCCTCGGAGTTTTTTTGAGATAAATCTCGAAAGCATGTCAAGGAAACCTTAGGACGAGAATGATTAGGTTTTAAGGAGTTATACCTACTTTTTCTAATATCCTGGAGTAAATTCCATTTCCAGGGGGTAATGGATCCCTGAGAATAAAAATTTAATTTTTCTTTGATCCTTTGTAGGCACTCCTTGTTGGTGACAAACAAAGTTCTCAAACTTCTACAGATTAGCAACGGTATATACAATGTCTTCATCTATGGTAAGATGTATGGCACATTCAGAAAAAAAATAAAAATGTTTTTCTGCAGAAATCTCTACCGCAACGAGCAAAACAGTGAAAAAAATCATAGCCAAACCTATCAACCAGATACTATCAGGCTTCGAGAAAGTTTAAGCCGTGTATAAAATGGCAAACTTCATCCCTAGTGGTCGATTAAAAAAGCTTGGTGACGAGAATACATTACAAATACAATGCTGACGATTGAAAAGCAGTCGACATTTTTTAGAACATCGCATATGGTTTGTTTTTGCTCGTAGTTTATCCCAATTTCTTTTTCACCCTGTTCAACCCTGGAATCAAGGTTTTCACCCTTTTCAACCCTGGAATCAAGGTTTTCAGCTTTTTCAACCCTGGAATCAAGGTTTTCACCCTTTTCAACCCTGGAATCAAGGTTTTCAGCTTTTTCAACCCTGGAATCAAGGTTTTCACCCTTTTCAACCCTGGAATCAACGTTTTCAGCTTTTTCAAACCCTGGAATCAAGGTTTTCAGTTTTTTCAAACCCTGGAATCAAGGTTTTCAGTTTTTTCAAACCCTGGAATCAAGGTATTCAGTTTAAAATGGTAATATTTCCACATGCGATCTCCCTTTTTGTCCCCAGTTTTTAACAAAGAAACAAAAGGTAACTAATTTTGCATAATATTCTATTTATTCGTTTAATATTTATTTATTTATTAAAAACTTTATGTGAAGAAATTCGTTCGCGTTAGTTTGCCCGTAGATCAGCTTTGGTTGCGCTTTGTGTAGGTCTACCATCTTTCTTAAAGACGTGTTATTATGACTTTCTTAAAAAGAGATTTTTAAAAACAACACAGCAACGTAGTGTATCGACCAAAAGCTTTGTTTCGCTTCCATACTTGTATATTGAAAATACACTTTCTTTTCAAAGAACAAGAAAAAACTAAGCAAAGGTTAGACGTTCCTAGTTGGAGCGCAGCAAAGCTTGTCTACGCGTAATCTAAATGATTTTCGCACAGCATATCTTAAGGAAAAAAATTAATGCGAAAGAAAGAATACGGAATTCATGTTTGCAATTAATGTATTCTCAAACTCAAATCCTGCATTTTTAGGTTAGTATGGATAGACGTTCGTAATTTTTTATTTCGCATACCTTCTTTTCAGAACTTTTCTTGTAAATTCATCATAAATTTCCACTTCTTACATGTGTAATTATTCCGTATTTAGCGCAATTCTCAAATTCCTATTCGCATACTTTGCAATTTTTTTCTTCCGCAAACAATATTTTTCCCTTGAGGTAATTTATATAGCACAAAAAACACCCAGCGAAAAATAGTTATGGATGATGTAATAAATATTTTTGACAATTCACTCTTGTATTTCACAAATATACATCCAGCTCTCCCCTGTTCCTTTTGTAATTTGTGATACCTTTTAAAACTACTCCTAAAAAATGTAAATGTTGGTGAGATGTGCAAATATTTGTATAGGATTCGAAAAGTATATTTTCATAAAATCCCATTCGGTTCGATACGATATAATTCTACCCCCACGGCAGCCAGCGAAGGTGATTAAAACCTAATATTATGATCAATAATTCTTTGATAAGCTAATATATCCAAGACTTCGTATTTTCCAGTCCTTTGGTTGTTATAATATAACCGATCATCAATCACTTTTCGAGGATCGAATCCTTCTTCACGTAATTTCACTTTTTTGTATTTAAATGTTTCTGTTTGTTCGATGTGATCGCTGGAAAGTCTTACAAATTGCGGTCTGGCATAGTTGGGAACTCTGTTGAGTAACTCACAACGCAAATAATTTAAGTCCACTCTATAATCCGGATCTCCAATACAAGCCATACCGGCTCGCCCTTCAATACCTAAAAATAATATCGAGGTACAATTTGGAAATGGTGTAAGAATATCATACTGATAGCTTAAGTTTTTTAAAAAATGCTCAATTTTCAAAAGTTCAGGTTTTCACTCCATTATCTAATTTACTGCAGTTTTGTTATGGTGTCTCCATAAGTAGACTTCAGAAAAAAATAAAAACCTCATAATATATCGTGTACTACATCCAATGAAATCTTCTAAGAAACACCCCTTTTTTTAAAAAAAGCTACGAAATGGTTCCTGTTCTCTCTTTTTATGTATCCACCCTCAGTGTTAAAAAATGTTAACATAAGTCTTAGGTTATTTAGACAGAGAACACGATGTCAAAATATAGACATCTCGTGTTTGGCGAAACTTTGAAATTAAATGCTGACCCAACCTCAAGCTTAAATCTCTTGTCTCATAATACCAAAAGACACAAAGGCACTTGAATCTAGGTTGGAATTTCTCAGTTCTTAACCTCCAAGTTTGACGTGTGTTTTTTTCGATAAAAGTAGCGACAGGGATAAATATTGTGACAGTACTGGTATTACCTGGAATCTCCACACCGTACACGACAACATCCATCATGTTTAAAATCCGACTAATGGCGGCTTCTACTTCTGCCGTGCCGACGTTCTCTCCTTTCCATCGAAAAGTATCTCCACCGCGGTCTTGAAAGTAAAAATAACCAAACTCGTCTTGCACTAGAATATCACCAGAACGAAAGGCGGAATCCCCCTTATTGAAAATATCGCTAACAATCTTTTTATCGGTCGATTCTTTGTCCACGTAACCATCAAATTGATGCACAGGATCATCTACGAAGGAAAATTAATCGAGATGTAATAGTGTTCATTCAGATCAACCTAGTTTCCAATGCTGCTTTTCACTCATTTCTTAGTATAAGAAAGGCGGAAATGGAGTTACCGCGCCAACCCTATCAGAAAAACCAAACGAAGTTGTAAGGACGATGAATGAACTCGGTTAATATCAAATGAAAAGTTAATTATTTTGTTAGAATTAAGCACTCTAATCATATTGTGTGTTTAATTAGCTTCGTATCAAAAACGCCATTTTGAATTTGTAGAAACGCCGGTAAACGAGAAATTGCAACTATATTATAATGCTCGCTGCACGTCTGTCTTTCTGTCTGCCTGTTCCCGCGGATTTTTTCATGGTTTAAATATGGCTAGTCGGTTGCCCGTTAATAAATCCACGGGTGCACTCAACCTTTTTTATATCACATTTCGTGTGCTCGTAAATGCTTTAAAATGCGCAAAGACAGAATGTAAGTATTATTATAGAAGACATAAAAAAATTATTTAAATTACGCATATATCCATCCATTCTGTTCTGCAAATTATATGTTAGTAACATGCAGATTAATTTAATGGAATGGAATATTTCTAATCACCTGGGTACTCACTTCGAACTTTTCCTACCAACTCTCCGGCTTCACCTGGCTCACACGCGATCGCCATTCCGTTGTCATCTCTTTGTATATCTCCAGTCATGCGATCAACTTTTATCAAGCGTATTGGATAGAATCCAGGTGCAATGACCGAATTGAATCCAACAGCGCCTTCTTTGTTGTCGATGTTTATCATATTCGCATTACCTGAATTTATTTATTTACTATTATTTACCCAGGATAGCCTCTTTAGATTTTACTGGTGCTACTATGATAAGAGTCATGCAATAGGGAGCATTTCAAGCTACAAAATTTGCGAAATCATAACAATTGTTTAACCGTACAACATCTTAAGATATCAATCTATGAGCTGAGCAAAAAGAATCGATCAACAGTTTTGGAATGAATCGATCTTTCCGCAATGAAAGCGAACATTAGGCTTCCAAAACGATGGTTGTTAACTTTTGTAAGACAAGAAATCCATTTTTAAGTATATACCTTAAAAATAGTTTTTAATCCAAAAGTAGTTTCCAACTATTACCTTCTGTAGATGCGTAACATTCACCAATTACAGCAATTCCAAATCGGTTTTTGAATTCGGACCATATCTGTGGTCTCAACCCATTGCCTATAGCTAATCGAATTCTGTGCGCTCTATCATATTTTGAAGGTGGTTGAGCAAGAAGATAGCGGCATGTTTCTCCGATGTAGTTGAACATCTAAAATTCAAATAGTTACGCTTACATCGGCAAGGTAAGGGAACATCCCACCTTAATACTTACTCCTTATTTCTCTAACATGTCATTTTTTAGATATTCTTTGAAAACCTTGGGTTGCCTACCAAATAATATTTTAATACAAGCATTCAGGTTTAATAACAGTAAAAAAATTAATGGTATAATGTTTTAAGAACACATCTGCGATGCATTTCTTGCCAATATTTTTAAAAGGGTCGGCGTTTGTTTATAAGAATTTGACTGCGAAGTATTAAAAAAACTGCAATACTTGTAAATAGCCGCAAAAAATGTTTTAAATAATCACCTGAATACTACTACTAAGAATTCTACAGCTTTAGTAGTATTACAGGCCAGCCTTAGTAATAATACTGGCCTGTACTTAAGCCTGTTGAAAGAATTGAGGTGAAAACAACACTTTACTTACGGTGGCACCATGATAAGCACATTCTTGAAAAAATCTGCTAGCTGAAAATTTTTTGGCGATGATCACAGTTGTTCCGCGGTATATCATCATTCCGATTCCTCCCACTCCCCCGTTGGAGTGATAAAGAGGAAGAGCAACATAATTTGTGTCCTGATGAGTAATGTCAAACGAACTTGCCATTCCATTAACCATAAAATAGAACCTACGAAGGAGATATAAGTTTAGTAAATAAGCAGTACAAAATAAAAATCGTGGGAACTTGGTTTACGCAAAGAGGGAGTGTGTAAATCAAGGATATATCTAGGTCATACGGTGTGAAGGTCCAGAAAACTAACCTTGTATGTCGAATTACTGCTGGTTTTGGAAGTCCTGTTGTTCCAGATGTGTACATATATATCAACTTATCTAAATAAATACATATACAAATATACAAATATACAAATATACAAATCTACCAACAAACAAACAAACAAACAAACAAACAAACAAACAAACAAACAAACAAACAAACAAACAAACAAACAAACAAACAAACAAACAAACAAACAAACAAACAAACAAACAAACAAACAAACAAACAAACAAACAAACAAACAAACATTCATTTAAACAAGCAACTTAATAATTTTGACTGCATCATAACCAGATTGATTGATTCCAGATATCCTTTACGTGATGTGCTCTATCCTTGCTCAAACACAACTTACGATTCCCAGGGTGGGCGTCGACTTTCTCTCACGCTATCGACAACAGTTTTTTTCTATTTTTTATTTAACGGAACCTTGAAACAGTAGACATTCCACATGTCAAATTTAAGAAGGATGTTGCAGTGATAGTTCATACAGCATACTCGCTTATTCAAACTAATTTTGTTGCATTTGTGGTTGACTTTTAGGCTTTTTTGGACTATGAAATATTAACAATTAATTCAGGACGGCTAGTAATATCTCTCACACCCTATGTATTAAGTCTTCAACGTCACGAAGATCAAATCATATTATTTGCTAAGCACTGGGTTATCGAGGCTGGATCAATGATCAACATTCTTGGTTGTTACTACTACTCGGTTGCCTTTGAAAAGAATAAAAAGAAAGAGGCAAAGTAACACTCACCATAGAAAGAGATTCCTTCCGGTCTCGGTGGATTACTTGTGCACGTTGTCTCGATTAAACCAGGCAAATCTGTCGCGTATTTAATTTTCTCACTCCGGCCGTAACAAAAGAAATCCAGACCATTCAATTCCGTTTGTATTTCACTTAATGCGTCTGTTGAAATAAATAAATATTATAAATAATAAAAGATTATTAAAAGTACGAACAAAGTCTGTTAAGGCGGGGAATATTTTCCATAGGAAAAGTGTAAGACAAAGCGGAGAGGAATTGCCAATTTACAACTTGTTTTCGGAAAATGCAATAATTCGAAGAGGGGGGAGGAATATCAGTTATCTTGCACTAAATACATAGGTCTATTATGTGTTATTCTTTATGACCAGTTCTTGTCCCCAGGGTTCGATTAAAAAGGACAAATGAAGTTCTAGGTACTAGAGAAATCAGAATAGGACTGAGATTCCTAAAATATCAGATTCTATACTTTAAAAATGTTCACTAGAACTGATATTGAAAATGTGTTCATGTGTTAATGTTATTATTTCATCTCGGATGTAAAACAGGGTTAACCGGTTTTGTAACGTCACAACATTGTCATTGATGTTTTTCTCCTGCCAAGTGTAAAAATATGCTGATTCCTATGGAAGCTCTAACTTGACTCATAAGGATCTTTATAGAATATTACTCAGTATTTGTGAATTGCTTCTGAAAACAAAAACTGCGAGCTGGGATAGCTTGAAAAGAAGCAAACAATTGTCACGTAAGTTTGTGATGAGTATTTTTTGTTTGAACAATCGAGTCAAAACAAGGTAGAAATGTCAGACTTAATGTTTAGCCACAAAACAATTTTTCCTTCTCAAGAACTAGTAATTCTTTCAGTTTCACACTTAATTTTGACATAAGACAGTTTTTACCCCCTATCGAACACAATCTTAAAATTTTCCCAGATATACGTCGCGTGCCATTGCTCTACCATGGTTGCTTTCCATATAAATGAATTTGCCACTTATGCATGACTACCAATAATAGCTATATTAACATTTAAAAGCAAAGCAGAGAAATCTTATATACAGCTTGGTGTGTACAAATGGAATGCGCAACTGCAAAATGCTCACCTTCTTAGGCTTTAAGCGAAGAAACTTCATGGTACTTAGTTCCACAAAATATTAAATTGACAGAATCAGGCTCCTCAAATTGTCCTTTTCCTTAAGGTTTCGCTTTTTTACAATCACGTTTTAAAGAAAGCGTTGTATAGATGTTTGTGGTGTAAAATTTTACCTAATGGTAGCCTAAAGTAAATCAGCTATCACCCAGTGAGAATAGTTACGTTACAGTCTCATCGAAATGGTCGAAGAAATATCAACGCGTACAATATTTTAAAATAAAAATTTAACCACTCCAGTCGCGTGATTACCTTAATAGACTATTTTTAGGCTTTTATGTCGATGACATAAAATTAAGTATTATAAAGTTGAATTCACATATATATTATTATACTCAGTTCTAGGCAGAAAAATACGTTTTTTAAAAAGAAAAAAACAAAGTTTCAACAAATTATTTTCGCAAAATTGTCAATAACTCGCAAAATTCGCAAAAAGGTATTCCCGCCAAAAATAATTTCCCTTATTAAGGTAATCACTTAAGGGAGTAAGTAAATCTTTTAGATCATTGAACAAAAAATGTGCATAAATAATGCTGACATCAGCAAAACATCATACCTTCTGTGGAATTGCTAAAAATGACGGCTTTAGCATTTGCAACGGATATGCAGTACAGAAGGCTGTCTCGTTTTAAATTATAATTTACAAGCGACGTGATCACCCCAAGTTTAGAAAGACCCAACCAAAACGCCACATATTCTGGTCTATTTTCCATGAACAGAACGACCACGTCTCCCTGTCTGTAGCCGGAGTCATAGAAAATATTTCCAATTCTATTAACTAAGTCTCTGAGTTCGGCAAACGTATATTTGACATCATCATAAGCTGAAACCACAGCTAATTTATTCGGTCTTTTTGAGCAGGTGGAATCGAAAATATCCGATGTAAGTTGATCGTGTTTGATTGCTTTTCTAATCCCCTTCTCTAATCCCGCTACGATTCTCACAAACCTAAATAAATAAACAAATAAAAAAAGCGCGAATACAAAAATATTAAGACTTTCTTATCAATATCTCATATAATTTTCCAGAAGAAAGAATTATTGATAGAAACGGCAACACTCTAATGTGACCATGGCCACGACTATTGCCGGTTCACACATGCTATACATTTAGATCCGGCCATTTAAGTGGTGACGTTGTAGAATTGATTTTTAATTTGACTTTGGTAAAATCATACTAATCAAAAAACTGGCTCTTAAAAATTTAGAAAATAAAATTAAAAGTAAAATAGTATGTTGTATAGCAAAAATGTATACGTTGTCACGTGACTGATGTTACTTATTCTTTCGTCACTAATGTATGCAACCTTGTTTCCAGGGCAAGGAAGATGTAGCTAACTATGTTATCGTATTGTGTCAAAGAATCTAAAAGGAAAGACTGAATATCTAAGCAGACTAGTCTTATAAGAAAATGATATAAAACTTTCGAAATTAAGAAAAAAAGAAGAAAAAATTGTAAGCCAATGATGTTAGTGTATTTAAACAAAGTTAACCAATCAGATTGTGTAATTGCTTACCTTAAATCTCGTTTGAGCGTTCTTTTGTATACACTCCAACGATGACAGCAGCCACAAGACATGTTGAATGTTTATACCAAACACCAATCAAAATTATCCACTTAACTGAATACACTCGCAACTTCGAATTTTACAAAAAACGGACTTAAAATACTCCAAATAAGTTGTCTTGTTTAACATTATTATTTACCGTAAAGTCACTAACAAAAATAGGCAAGACAATTTTTTTATAACACATCGTGATGAGCTCTTTAGTTTTCAAGGTAGAAAGTCTGCGCCATCATTAAAGTTATAGCTACACTGTGTAGTCAGTAAATACTGCTCTCCACCACAGAGCCCGTAGAGAAATTATCCCTCTAACATAATAACGCTTTAACAGGGTTGTTTGAAATATAATTCAAGTTTGAAGAACACCTTTTTTGTTTTTGTTTCCGAAAATATACCTTAAAAGTAATTTAAAAAAAAGATGCCTTCAGGAAGTGTCCACATATAATGTAAAAAGAAGGTGAGGAGGAGAGTGTAGAGTCAACACCATTCGATAAAGAAGTCACATAAGCTGACATAACAAATAAAAATTTCAACAACGCTTCTAATGATGTCAATGTCATAATAATAATTTTCGATGTTAAAGATTGAGAAAATAAACAAGTGAAATAATATTTTTGATTATGAAAAAGTTATCTTGGAATTAAAAAAAACCCACTTCATGCCTAGGTCGTTTCATAAAACAAAGAGACGTTCCACGAACTACATATTGAAAAGTAAGTTGCTGTAGTTCATATCATTACCAAAAAAGGATAAGCTCAACAATGACTCATAGTTAAAAATAACAACAAACAACTTCGTTTCTAGACCTTTTCTATACGCATTAAATTCTTAGTTGAAAGACAACTTTTTTTGCGTGTTCCAAGAAGCATAGTAAGCGTCACAATAACGTTTTCATCCTTGTCCCAAGGGTCTCTTGCACCCTGAGCCATTATTAATTTATAAAACTCTTTAAGCAAAAAAAACAAAAAGCTTTAAGATTACCAGTGTCACGACTATAACATTTTCCGTACAAGGTGGATAGTTCGATTATTAAAAGCCGAAAGAATTGGCCGAATTTTTCTGAGTGAGATATAGGATAGGACTGAAAAAAAGAACATAAGAACAAGGTGTATATAGAAAGGTGAAATCCTTCATTTCGCAAAATAATTTGAAAAGACCTGATTTACGGAATTTTCTTTTTGCAAAATTAAGAAAAAACCTGGATCGAGTTATTTCGCGCAGATCAATTTCGTCAACGTGCGCATCTGTGTTCGTACAAATTTTCGTGTATAATAACAACTTTCTAATTCAAAGGTTTTTCAGGTGCAAGATTTTCATGGTAATTTTTCCTGATAAAATGTGCAATTTACCCAACCTCGTCCCCAGGGTTTTTTCACTTTTTGATATTGGGAATAAGCCCTTGAGACAAGGTTTTAATATACCAAGTTGTAAGAGCATACACAATTTCAGAAAGTACTTTAAATCCGGTAAATTCGCGTTTTTTGTATTCATTTTCGCGAAAGGGTACTTTGAAAAAATTCGCGTGGATTGGTGTTCGTAATTCGAAGGAATTTCAGTGACAAAAAAGTCTGTACACACAAAAAAGAAATTACCCAAAGAGTGTCACAGTAACCAAAAAAAAAAATAGAAGAAAACGTAGCCCAAATTAATGGACAATGTTTCTTGACGAAAAAAAAGAGGAAAACATCATTATTTTAGAGTAGAAAAACATGTTTGTAGTAGTATCTTAAACATTTTTAAGAAAAAATATTTAACTCAGTATACACCATTTTGTTATTTGTCGATTCGAGGAGCAATATTGCCTTGTTAATTTCTAAAACATAACATCGTCACAGCAATGGAAGAAAAAGGTGAAGTTGAAAAACTTATTTTAGCGAAGAGGCAAAAAAGAGAGAAAAATCCTACTGGATTTATTTTCGCAAATGGGTGCTTTAAAAATTTTGACGCAGATTAATTTTCGCGATCCGACGATCTTAACACATACCATTAAGTAAAAGAAGAAGCTTGGTAAGTTTCGGTTTTTTTCGCTGTAAAATGTTTAAGACTTACTTAATTACGCTAAAAACCGGCAAACGAATAAAAAAGACCAGATTTTCTACTTTATTATAAGTCTCTTGGTGACCATTTCAAAAAATTACAAATTTATTTGATGTGTAGGAGCTGACCCAAAAATAAATCGTTCAAAGTTTTTTTCAATTTATAATACATTACTGACAAGCAACTTTGATCCCAAATTTATTTAATACTAACAAGCCGGTCTGGGAACAAAGTTGCAAAATTGACCTTATCTAATTATATAACAAAAAAATAACTATACAAAAATAGGTATATGCGCTGACTGGTTTTTTTTGAGGGAAAAGAAAATAATTCTATTTACTCAGAAAAAAAACTAAAAACAAATTAATAGTTACTTGGGTTACTAAGGCGTGTTGGGCAACTAAGGCGTGTTGGGTAACTAAGGCGTATTGAGTAAAATTTCAAATTTTTACAATTTTCTACTCAGACATGACAACATGAAGATTGTTTCAAAAACTGAACGCTGAATAATGCGGAAGCTAGTAATCTAAAAACTATAAACGTAAAATAGTATATCAAAATATAATGGAGGTGTGTATATACAATAATGCAAATATGATGGAGATAAACACCGACAATAACGACGAAAAACAGACAGATCGAACACTTTGTGTATAATGCTTTGCTTTTAGTCCGGTACTCAAATTTAACCTCTACAAACATTTTATTTTGAAAAAGACTTAAAAATTGTCAAATTAAAGATCTCTAGGAGGTCGAACATTTACTAGAAAATCGTGTAACGTGTAAAATACAAATTTAGTTACCAGATCCTAAAACAGAAATTGTCGAAACTGACATTTACTTAGAGATTGGAGTAAACTCTTTCAAAATATTTCGTGCAATAGAAAAGTTGTTGTTGGCAACCGTCAACGCTTTTTTGATCGCTTCTCTCGAGTAACCCTGAGCCATTAAAATTTGAAAGTCTTCATCGTAATACTGCATTGGATTCGACGCGTCATTTCGTGTTTGTCGGCCGTCAAAAAACCTACCAGGACCTGCCACAATGACTTCACCAGTTAGAGGGTCAACAGCACTGTTTACACGAGATTCCGATTCAGGAATGTTATCCACCGAAGTAGCTGGACTCATCCCTCGGCGGTGTACCCCAGCGGTTGGCATATTACGACCGTGTGGTGGAATAGGGGGCGGTGCATTTTCACCCTCGTCTGTCGATGTAGTAAAAAATGGATCGGAGAATGGATCAGCAGCATGATCCGACATAGGTGTATCGGCCGAACTTGAACTATGTACAGACCGCGACGGAGCATTTTGGTCGACAGGGGAATGGATAATCGGAACAGGCGAGTCGTAGTTTTGCATCGCGTTGTCTTCATTGCTGTCGTAAAAATCCTCGCATTCAGGCAATACTTCCGATAACGCAGCCATATTGTTAGGCAAGGGATAATACACTTCATTACCTTTTCGATTTTGCGATTCGTCGTTGTTTGTTGTAGCAAAGCAGAAAGCCACGTCAGCATTAAATTCATCGTCAAATGGAGAGACATTACCCTGGTTCACCTTCAAATTAACTGGTAACAAACTTTCTGGGATTAACTTCTTTTTATCCGTCCCTTCATTCTCCATAGACGACAAAGATTTTCCTTGCCGGTTCTTTTTTGGTGGCAACACTGGAGTTGGAGAATCATTATCGGATTTTACAACAGCAAAGTCTAGTGACAACGTATCTGGCCTCTCTAAGTCGTTCTCTACGGATGGATCTTCGCTCTCCACAGACGGCGGTAGAGGCACCGGTCGGCTGGGGTCTAGCTTTCTTACACTGTCACTACGAGTAAAGTTTTGAAAGATTGGTTTCTCTTCTTGTTCCGGTGGTATTGCGTGCGCACTTGAGGAAGGTTCGTGTGGATTTTTCGGAAACAAAAAAGGATCTGCGTTAAAGATTGGCTCGTATAGTTTTGTGTTTTCGTTGGCAACTTTTTTTAGACTCATGCTACAAGACCTATTGAAAAATTCTCCTACTTCTTCGAAATCCTCTTTATCATAAGAGCGGTCTAAGTTCTCGTCCGAACGAGTACGCCTTTTTAAAGAAGAATTACACTCCGGATCAAAGTTCATTGGTGTCCGTTTCATTTTTAAGCTACCATCCTTCCTAACAGGTTGAAATCTGTCGGGTGCCGGCGACAAACTGCGACACATAAATGGATTACGTTCTGGAAGCGCCGGAGCTGAATCTCGCTGTCGTGCTGGAATGGGCGGTATAAAGCCAACGTTGTTAGTATCAGCATGATTCAACCCACAACGTGAGTGGATACCTTCCGAGAGTAACTCGCTGCTGTTAGCTTTAACTGCATGTTCTCGTAGTAAAGAAGAATTTCCTTTGTATGGCTGAGGTATTCTCGGTGGTACGGCACCGTCATCAAGACCAGGTGATGGTACTCTGCGGCGGCTGTTGGTAGGCGAACCATTCGGAGAATGGAAAGGTGATGACTGCGGAGAATGAAGCGGACTTGAGCGGGGTGACCGCTGCGGCCTGTCCCAACAACTTTCGAAATTCGGCTGACGATGAGGCAGAGGAGGCGGGCTTACTATCACGGGAGGGGTGTTTTGTTCAGTTAAGTCAGCGTTTGAAATTTGTGCAGTAGCGGAAAAAAGCTGTGCGTCATCTACGTTAGTGTCACGTGTCATGTTTGATGAAACCCAATTGGTTGCATCCTGTTGAAGAACAAAAGAAATGATGTGACTGGAAGACAGTTAGCATATAGTTACGTAGTAATGATAGATTAGGTTATGGTTAGTGGGATGGATATTGGTTCACTTTCATTCTTGGTTGATTAAGACGCGGTGGCAATGGCGGTGGTCGTTGTTCCTGAATGAATAAAAACACAACCTGCATTTTCTTCACGAAAACTTTGCGTACATAGGTACCATAGAAGCCTCTTTCTCACAAGAAGTAGTTCTAATTAACGCCCCTTTAAAGGGGCGTTTACTAAAAGAGGGTGATTAATCTGGGCGTTTATAAAATATTTTTTTAATTATCATGGAGGCGTTTATTACAGGTGGTCATTGTATAGAAGGAAATGTTTGTTAGAAGAATTATGGTAATCAATTATTTTTAGTAGATACTTAGCTAAAATACGTGAGCAGATCGAAATATGTTTTTTTGTTTTCCTCAAAACTAAGAGAATGAAGGCTGGAGCTATAAGGATCTGTTAATGAAGTTAAAGGCCATTTTTAATCTAGAATGTTCAGAACTTAGGATTTCCAAAAACTGGAAGAAAAGATAAAGAATAATTTATCTTTTACAATGGAATTACTTCGAAGCAACTACTAAATGCAAGGTATTGATTGGATAAACAACAATACGATACGTAGAAAACCAACCAACCGTGAAACTATCATTACAAGAGTGACAGTGAACCCGTTTTGTTAATAAACCTTCCTGGATTCGATACCTCAGATGTACCGCAGCTTTTCTATCGACGCCTTATAAAATCGCATTACATTTTAGAAATCCTCTCTTAAGCTTTTTAAATTCGTATTTTTTAAAATCCAATAACAGATAAACGTCCTGCTTTCGTAATGTTATGAAAAGGAGGTTGCTAAGGTGATGTCAGATTACAAAAAGATTGATCGTAACAACGTCACAGTCTATTTTGACGGCAAATTAAGAAAGGATCAACAAGTATCAATCCAATACTTTTTTAAAACTTCGAAAATTCAGGGAAGGTTACTAAACTTGGTAGATATAAGAAAAATAAAACAAAAATTACCTCAAATTGGCCGGCTGCCGGTGATTCCGGGCGTTTTCTTTGTGGTCGTTGATGGTTGCCTCGGTCGGGGAGGTGCGGCAGTGATTGTTGATGCATCTGATGAGGTGGCTGAATCATTTCGGCGTGATTGATCTCTTCGACACGATTATTATGAATTGGCATTGAGCGAGGCAAAGTCTCATTGGGAGCCGAAGGTGCTTTATTGCCGACGCGTGGAGGATTATCCGGCGACGTGTCGTTTTTTGTTTTTTCAGCTTTTAATTTGTGAGAAAACGGATCGACGATCACATTCTCAATTCCCTTAATATCAGAACGGCAAAAAGGACAACCTAAAAAAATAAATGCAATATATGCTACAGAACTTCGTCTTTTTCACAAACAACCTGGTAGTGTAGTGCAAACCTAATGTTAGGTTTAACTACACTACGCGATAAGTGTATGAAAAGTTACAGCATTTTACAAGCAAACTCCTCAAACTGTTATTTCAAATATGTCGTTAAACTTTACGGCGCATTGATAAATGACATGTCAATAAACATGCGCTTTTTTTGAGTGGAGCAAAGACAAAATTAAAATATATTGCTTTTATCCTTAATTCTTGTTGACTTTTAGTGTCAAACAGGTAACGAACTTTTTATAATCAATTTTTTTTGAGAATCGAGTTAATTTTTTTAGCTTATTGGTAGTAGACTAGTAATAGAAGCATATAAGAAGCATACTCTCGGCAGAAAAACAAAATAAAGGATGCTGACGACATATTTAAATAAGGGGGGAGGGGATGGGGCATACCAGTATATGCCCCATCCCCTCTGAAAAGAAGCTAATTCTTTATTTATCATACATACACCACTTAATTTAAGAATCACCAACATCCAGGGTACAATTTTTAGTTCGTTTCATCGATTTTACGATGTTGATTTAATGTTTTTAGAGAACTCGATAAAATAATAATTTGATAAATGCGATAATCAGTTGACGAAATACACAATAAAACGGATAGAATCGGTATTACAATAGAAGATAGATTATTATTTTCTTCCATACCTGTTCCGCCAGTATCCTGCCAGTGTACCAAACATAAGTGGCACATTAAATGACCACACGGCTCGATCTTCGTGTCTTTGTCATTTTCAGCGCAGATCTTGCACAGTTGGAAGGTTGATCCCATTTCGACATAGATTTCGTACTGCTCTTCGGAAACTTGGATATGCTGTTCTTTCGATTCCACTAAGAAAGGTTGCAAGTCTGGATTGAAGTCCTGTCCATTTGGGAATATGTAACTGGAAATAAAAAACCGAGTATGGATTGTACGATACTTTTTTTAAGAAAGGGTATTTTTAGGTATTATTTATAGTGAATTCTTATAAGGTAACCACACTTAAAATAGGAAACAAAAGTAAGAATATCAAGGACAATTAGGGGGCGAGAGTCCCTTTCGAATTTTTCGCCCTCGAAGAAATTTAAGCAAAAAAAAAAGACTTTTTAAGAAAAAATTTCGCTGAAACAAAATATCCTTTTTTCCCACAATTTTCCAATAAATTCCGCGATTTTCCACGTCATTGAGACAAAATCTATAAAATTCACTGATTTTCTCTGAAGTCGTACATAACCTATAAAATTTCTTAAACAAACAAACTTACAATCCATCTCGTGCCCCATCAACCAACGCTTGCATTAATGTCTTGTGTTGCGGAATGGTTTGCAATATTGTCCCCTCTGCAGTAACATACCCAATAGCCCACTGACCCAAGCGAGTACATGACAAGCGAAAGATGTAACTAAAAAAAGATATAAAGAAAAGACGTTTACAAGACTGTTGTGACCATTGACTTATCACCACAAAGGAAATGCTTTATTTCCTAAAAACTAACACGAAATAAATTTTGTAAAACATTACTACATATGCATGGTGACGCAGTAAACAGAAAAAAGATTTAAATAAAAAAATAAAAAAATACAAAAACATTTGTGACTCATATAAATGTTAGAATACTTATGATTTATATAAAATACTTAGTTTGTCAAGCAAAAGAGTGTCTGTGACCTGTGAAAAAAGTGGATAGAGAGCAATTTACACCCACCTGCCTGGCTTATGAAAATACTTTGTGAGGGTTTCTTTTACTTCGTCATATGTCAAAAATGCCAGATAGCCAGGATGGGTGACTGCCAGTAAATTCCAATTTTGTATGATGTTCGACCACGGTGCAAAGAGTCTTGTGAAGACATCAAATTCGAATATGGAAACGTGCTCATTAACAACAAAGTCAATAGTGGTCTTTAAGGCAATGGCTTCCAGGTTAGATCCAATTGGATGAACTGTTTGGAGATGTTCTCGAAATTGCTTCCACGGCACTATTGTTCGACTGAAAAAGTAAAACATGTCAAAGAATACACTTCAAAAGGCGTAAATATATAGCTGTAGAATTTATCCTGTTATACATAGCATGTTTTATGAAATTTGCAGTGTGGCATGTGTGCATCATATTTAATACCTCTCCTGAAAAAACTCTTAATTTGTGGAGCCACCCTGATTATTAAACTCTACTTAACCTAATTTGATCTAGGGGTTATCAAATATACTAGTATATAGTAGCAACTACTTGCCGCCCTTGTTTACCATGATACGACAGTTGTTCTTTCAAAGATGATACATATGCACCCCTTTTTTTCCAAAGCGATGATTAGCCCCAACACCAACTTTGAACCCAGGGCTGGTTCCCTTTTTATAAACCCTGGGGTCGAGGTTGCACCAACACGCGAAGTGCACAATGAAAGGATACTCAGTGCGTTTTATCTGATCACATGTGCACATTTTTCCTCTGCAAGCTTCTATGCTAGGTTTAAATCTGGAAGTTACATGCACACTCGATTTTGTTTCTAGTGGATTTTTGCAAGAGCAGCAAACAGTCTATAACTATTAGGATCCGGAAAAACTAACAAAATAATTCCAGTTAAGTTTTTTAAAGAATTATTTCCAGTTAAGTTTTTTAAAGAATTATTTCCACAGTAATTTATACACGGCTGAATTTCTTGCTACATTCTACCTCACTATAAATTGGATTATATTTATACTGTTTTGCATACACAATCGATACTTTCAAAATGTTTAAAATGCAGTCTGTGAAGCATTTAAAATAAAACTTTATTAATATTTATTTAAAAAAGGAATTAAAAAATCTCAATCAAAAAAAAAGATTTTAAGACAAATAACACTTTTTTCAGACACACGCATGAAAAATGTAAAAGTATATATCATACAACATAAAAATATAGAAAAAAAATCAGGCCAACAATTACTTTAAAAATATTAAAGCTGCAGGTCTATACCTGCAGCTTTAATATTTTTAAATTAAATTTATAGGTTAAAAAATTTAAAGGCGTAATCTATAAAATCTGCAAAAACAAAATCTTTAAATATATGCAGCAGTTCATGTTAAAGGGAACCCGAGGTATAAAATGATGTTGGACTTATATTATACTAACAAGTCTTTTTAAATTGTTTAAAAAGCTCTTTTCGTTCTCAAGATATTCACATTTAAAGAATTTTAGATTTAATTATGCTGCATAAATTATGATGTCATATTTCAGTAATAGCAAATTTGGATATTTCCTTTCATTATTAAATTTAGACCTGATAAGGAGTGTGCATTCAAACTTTATCAATGCATAGATATTATAAAGGTTAATTGGTTAACATAATTTTTTTGCCAAAATGACACCCGCTTGCGCGTCCCAGGCCTCTTAATTTTTTGCTTGGGACTCAGTGAGTAAGTGCGTAACTGTGTTGCAGTTTGATTGTTTGGAAAAATGCAAGTGCTCTCTCTTTCCCAAATTCCCACTTGGAAATTCTTATTCTTTGTGTGTAGCTAGAAGTGCGTATTTGCGTTTGCAGCTTTTATATGATAACCAAGAGTTTTCTGCACAAACTCTACAGTTGCTCTTGGTGTTCTTCACAAAGCCACCCACCCACCATGACAAACGTCCATTTAGCTTTGCAGCAACAAAGGTTTATGAGCTCGTTCACAAATACGCACTTCTAGCTACACACAAAGAATGAGAATTTCCAAGTGGACTCAGTGAGTAAGTGCGTAACTGTGTTGCAGTATGGACATTTGGAAAAATGCAGGTGCTCTCTCTTTCCCAAATCCAAACTTATACATTCTTTTTGCACAGCTGAATGTCAGCATGACTACTTTACAGGACTTTAAAGAACTTTTTTATAAAGAAAAACAATTAAAATACTGCAACTACTTATATTTCATAGACATATAGCTAGCTACCACCTCCAGGGTGTAGGCTTTTTAAGCAGTGTTCAAATGATGAGTCCAGCATGGAAATTGATCTAGCTAGCTATGAACATTATCAACAAAGTAATTTTCACAGCTATGTAATGCAAGAATGTATAAAGTTGTCATCATTAAAAGATTCTTCCAGATCAATGTCATTATGGCATCAGCGTCAGTTACACAGTGATACTCACTCAAACCTTTCTATGGTCGCCGCCATGAGTTTGATTGCCCAAACCTGGCTTTTAAGTACAGCTTCACAATTAAATTTTTCTTAGGTTCTATTCGTTTATTTTAAAGTTTGTGATACTTTAAAGCTGTACTACTTAAGTAGTTTGTTTACACGAAATCAAGTAGCACAGCACGAAACGCAAGAAATTTGCTCAGCAAAAAAAAATCTTTTTATTCATGCCTGGCGGACTAAGACCTTGATTGGTGATGAGAGCATAGCTTTTCATATATGGAATCAAACTTGGCACAGTATTGATTGTGTCAGCACTTTTGCTGTGACATCATCAGAAGCTTAAAACTTGTCAAAAATTCCCTAACAACCATGTGTCAAAACCTTTTGAAATGATTTCCCTTTGATGAAATAAAGTTATTTTGTAAGATCAAAGCTCTAGGAATTAAAAATTTGTAGTTTTAAAAAATAGACAATATCTCTGGAAAGTATAGGCAGGGGGCTAATCAAGATTTTTTTTCAGTGCCAGTACTGTTGAAAATATTTTTATAAATATGCTATCTTGTTGTTTTGCTGGCATGTGCTTGGTTTACATTAGAAAAGAGAGTCGCTCAAAAAAAACCTGTCTCTATATTTTGGTCACCCAAATTAGATTTCCCAAAAAATAGGTAACCACTGTCTAAATTGACCTGGACTGGAACATAAAAACGAACAGGAAATGTTCAACAGATAAATAATAAACACAGCAAGTATCATAGCTATAAAACGTAGCAAAAAAGAATATGTTTTGCAGCTTCTGTTTTAGATCCACAGTGTATTTTACTGCTATGCAAAAGAAGCTTAGAGAAAATTCAAACTTATGAGTTTGCTATGAAAGATAAGATTGCTTGATTTAAATATGCATTTGTAATAAATATCTAATTAAAAACCAGATTGCACAAGTAAACTAAATCTCATCATCCAATCAAGCAATTCTACATTTAAAAAAACATGCTAACATGTTTTTTCCTGGCTAATACTAATGTATAAAAAGACTTTGTATCTCTTATAATAATACGGAGCTTCTGTCTGTGACTTTTGCAAAGTGGATAAAATTTCTTTGATAAAGTCTATAAAACATCGCCTATAAATTTGTTCTGTAAATTAGCAAACTTTGACGTTAAAGCAATATTGACGTCAAAGGAAAGTATATTAAGATTAGTGAAGCCATTGCATTGCACTTTTAAATTTAAGGCTTAATAACTTGGAAACGGGTGAAAATAACTGACGTCATCTCCTGCGTGGGTAACTAGGGACCACCTAGGACCAATTTGGGTAAGTTTCCCAAACCTGGGTCCCCAAATCCGTTTCGGAATGGGTGGGTTGATGACGTCATCAAAAAACCTTTAAACCCTAATATCTCTGCAACCGTTTGCCAAAAGTACATAATCCTATACATTTTCTTGATCAGCGTTTCAAGATCTATACGATAGAGGCAACAGGCATACAAATTTCTAAAAAAAATTTATCGGTTTTGACGGGGCCATTGCTGACGTCAGCAAAATCTTTAAATTCTTATATCTCATTAACATCAAAATTTTTATCCTGCTTTAGTGGATTTTTCCACGGGCTTTATCGACTAGTAACACAGTAATACAATACAGAAAGCATTTCAAAGACTGTCTATGATTATACAACTAATACAGTAAGATAGCAAGATTTCAATAAAACCTACATCTACTCATCAACAGGAGCAATTAAGTTATGGAATGGAGTAGCTTGAAGCTTATTTTTAAAAGTAAGAAGTTCTGCAAAAGTTTGTAATAGGATCTATTATTTAATAGCAAAAAACTAATTAAAAATATATAGATATTTTATTTTCAATGTTTTTAACCTATCGATTTTGCTATAGATTCAAAACAGAGAAAAAATCTCCCTATATAACATCCTATAGAGAAAACCAGCTCAACATAAAAAAAACAAATTCGACATAGATTACAATTTATCTAGGTTTCAGTATTACTTCCATTATGAGAAGTTTGTATATTTACTTACTATAAATTTTCATAATGGCAGATAGATTATACGTAATGTAATTCATTAACTATACCATTTTTACGTAGTAGTCATCTTCCTATATAATAATACAAAAATTGTGTGTCAGGTAAAGAGGGGGGGTGCATGTCGTTTTACAGGTTGAAAATTGGTAACTTTCATTATTTTTAGTTGAAAAATGAAATATCTTAATCAGCGCAACACAACACCAAAGTCGCATTTCAGCCCTTTTAGTCAACTAATTTTATACATCTAAAACGTTTGAAACAGTGTCAGCTGTGATGGCAATACAGTATTCACAATAGTAAATTTTCGTTGTGAAAGATTTTACCAATGATAAAACTAAATTATGTATTTATCATATAACTTTATCTTCTCCATCTACCATCATATACATGGTATACTGTATTTTCTCTAATAAGAGTCCCCTGCACACAAACATCTTTAATTCACACATGAATTTATTTGTTAAAGTATCTCCGATTTTGTAAACTTGTATGCGAATGTTATTGCTATACACATGAAAGAAATGTGTTTTGTCTATACATGCAACGAGTTATAAAAAATCTTTAGTCTTCTTATTTTAGCATGTTTGTTCGTACACGCACGCCTTTACACACTCTAAAAAATTTAATTTCTTTCGTGATTTACAAGAAAAATAAATAATCTCACTAGGTAAATAGTGAGATTATCTTTGGCTAAAATAGTTGTACTTTAAGTGAAAAACAAGATTGATTATTATTGTCGTAACATCCTCCTTTATTATGATTATTTGATATGGTGAAAATAAGCTTAAAATGTAACCTTTCGATTAAAATAGTCGATACCACATAGGAAAAAGGATATAAAAACAAGGCAGAATACACTTGTCATTCATAACTCGACACTAAATCTGCCACTGCAATATACAAGTCCCTCATTGTACCAGTATATTGTAGTATATTATCAATTGTCATGCCAAAAACACAAGCTGAACGTTTAACATTGGTCGATAATCGTGCAAGGAAAATCATACGTCGTGATTATGCAACACCTGAAAATACTGACATCCCCTCTTTCAATTATATATAGCTATACAACCTCATCCAAAAACAAAGTGATCATTTTTGTGAGCTGAAATGTATGGTATAGGAAAAAACTATGATGGGAAACAAAAATATACTAATAATGCAGAAACAACAGCCATTTTAAATTTGATAAATTAATGGTTATACCTCGATCCAAAAGATGTGTTCCAGAATTCAACTGCATCAGCTTTTGTTATTTTGAAATTATTGCCAATGTAGCAGCCATGTGGAAAAATTGCTTTTAAATCTGATAGCATATGGCTAAATATTAAGCTTAACTTTGTTAGTTTCCTTCTGGAATTGTCCCTCTCATCAAATACTCTATCCTTACTTTCTTTAAATAACCTCAAAACTTGCTTGCATTTGTGATCAAGATTCTCCAAGTAAATCTTAAAATATTCATATTCATTAAGTTGCTGTAATTTATCATCATAATTTTGAAGTATAAGTTTTAAATGAGAATGGGTTTCTGGCAAAATATCAAGCATAAAAGGTGGACTATTATTCAAATTCAATCTTGGATTTTGACATAGTCGTAAAACCTTTTCAATCGATCTTCCTGCTTTTTCGAAAGCCTTTTTATCAACTATAATTCTTGCAGTGGAAGAGACTGCTAAAGATAAAGTATCTTGAATTCTTGAGAACCATGATCTTACGCTCTCATTTCCCCTTTCCTCATCCACATTCACTGCCGCCATGTTTTTATGTTCTTTCTGTATTCTGGCACAAAATCAAAAGTAAACATTTTGGATAACCAATCTTATATGAACCGGGTTGACTAAAACATTTTTTCTTTCCTCCCGGAAATCAGTGTACAATAAAGATCATGTATTATATTTTACAGAAAACAAACTTAGGTCAATATCTTAATGTTTAAATTGCTTATAACAGATACTATAATTTTATATGCCAGCACATTCAAGAACAATCAAGTAAGTCCACATTTCGGTATGATCGCTGACTTGGTGAATTTACTATTCTTTCAGGTCTGTGTTTCTGCAATAAAAGCCTCCCACGCAATTTATATTAAATCTTAACAAAAGCTGTTTCGATAAAATATACTTTTAATTTGTACAATACTTTTATTAGTATTTGAGCAGACACCGAAGATACTTATTATACAGGCAAATAAATAGAAAACCAAATCGCCCACACCACGTAAGATCTCCAAAAAAACAACAACACGTATTTTTCGTGGTGCAAAAAAAAGTAAAGAAAGAAAGAAACCAAAACTGACAGTAGACATCCGAAATTGAAACTCACGGGATGCTTCTTTAAATCGAAATCAAACTTCGTCCCAAGGCTTTTTAAGTTTTTTGTATGAAGACAAAATCGCCTTAAATACAAAAAATGTCCTGGGTATGAGGTTGATCAAATATATTTATTATCAACAACAAACAAGGGGCGTTCATTTTCACAAGGGGGGGGGGGGGCTGCGGGACGTTTACAAATTCGAACCTATGGGCTGTACACTCCTCTTACATGGACAGGAATCTTGACACGTAAATTTGATATCTTATTTTTAAGAACATTATACGCAAAGCCGAAAGATATTAGGAAGAAGGGTGAGAAGCAGAGAAGACAAAAGCAAAATCATTGTTTTGCTGACTTTATTAGTGCGGTTAAAACTCTTAATAATTATTATGAAAAAATTACAAAATATTCTTGTAATAAATAACAAAAACAGGTGCGAAATTCCCTAGCTATAAATAAATAAATACATAAATATATCTGTAGAAAAGATAGGTATAAAGGAGTAATTGTAATTTTAATAGAAATCTGGTTCCAATTTTATAGAAGTCTGGTTGCGAGTTTATATAGAAAATTGACCAGGTAACCGCTACAACGCGAAACTACAATATTTTTTGAACGCTAGATGTGTTCTACGAGTGGTATTATAAAAGTGCGTTTAATCTTTTGTTTTGCGAAGATAGCTTCTACATTTAAATTTAATAATTGAAAAATCAAAAAAAAGTAATGTGCAATTCTAAACAAAAACATCCTGTACAAGCACGTAAAAAGATGATATTAAGAAAACTGACAATCAAAACACGACTTCGTGTGGCAGGCAAAAAACAAAATTACCTCGGTTTTTACCTCGGTGAAGGTTTTACACGCTTTTTTCCTTTATAAGAATATGCTATATAAGAATATCAGGCTGGAATTTCAGGTCAAAAATAATAGATCTGTTGTTTAGAGCAACAAAAAATAATGACCAGCCTGGTTAGAATTTGGGTGTTCTTATAAAACAAAAGCGTGTATGTACACAGTTGGTCTTTTAAAACGGAATATGATTCCACTCTATACTTGACGACTTCATGGAGTAACGCTTTTTAATGTTCGCAATCTCCCAGGTATTGAGGAGATTTCTAAGTTTAGCTTAAATTTACGGCTTATTTCATACTTTTTCTTCCTGTCTTCAAAAAATACTACCAGGGGTAAATAAAAATAACTATATATTTTAAAGTTTGTATCGATAGCACTATCCAAACGTCACACAGATGACAAAAGTTTAAAGCTACCCGGTATCAACGTTTGAAAGAGATTGTTCCGCCTTTGACGTTCTTCTGTTTATTCATGTTCGACAACATTTGAGAAATATATGACGTCAGCAGGTCATCCATTTTGTATCCCTATGGCAACCAAAGTAATCATTAACAGATAACAAATACACTATGCTTACAATCTGTCATAGTAGCAGTACGCAGGGTTGCGAATCTTTTTATAGAGTCAAATTAGTGAGATTTGAGGACTTCTTATGAGAATTCTTAACCTTTTTTGAGCCAATGATGGTATTTCCATAGAGGAAATTGACAAGATCTAAGGAGATTTTCATACTTTTTTTTCCGGAGAAATTGGGAATACTTGAGATCAAGGTAATGAAAAGAGTAAAGAACAAAATATTGCTGTACATGTAGCATTTTTTTGTATTTTAAGAAAGAAATTGTTAAAAGATCTATCTTTGAAAAGATTTGAGGAGTTATGGGAATTTTCGACATTGGAGAGCTATGAGGTGTAGCAACCCTGATATAGAAACTGTTCAGTAAACAAAAAAAGCCTCGTATACTTGGCTTTCATATACACATATTCTGTCAACCACAGAAGTCAAGCTTCCAAAAAAAAACCCTGATACACGTTTGTTTTTTTATTAGAACATATATAGTAAACTTTAGCCTCAGATGTTCTTTAAGCTTTATTATCAGCTAAATCAGTTCGGTATTTTTATTAATTTTTTTTTAAAAAATTTCGATTTATTCTCGACCGTACTGATACTATTTTCCAACATAAAGAAGTAGAAATTCACTGCTACAAAGAAGGTCAGCGGTACATACCAAGTTGGTTTCACACAGTAATTTAGTCCCTTTTACCAGATTGCCGATAGTCATGTGAAAATAGGTGTTTCCGCTACTCCAGTTTGAGATCTTCGTGAAAGGATATGTGACGAGAAGGTCCTAAAAATCGTTCAGGGAAAATTACTTTTTTTTTTGTGCTTTTTATCGTCATTCGAGATGGTTAATGCTACATCTGCGTATGTGGTAAAACCTAACGAAGATATTTTCGCGAATTTCGTTTTTTTTTCGTCCGTTTGTCAAAATTTAAATGTTTGTGAAAAAATTAAGGAAAATTTAAGCATCTAAAAACTAAAAATTACTTTGGTAAGACGGAGAACCAAACGAAAGGATGAACAAATGGACGAACGAACGAACGCTCAAATAAGAGAAATAAGGCGTGGGATGTACCTTTGATTTTGGATCAATAAGATTAACTCCATTTTTGTTAACAGCAATTAACAGTTGATCTGTAAATCGTGTATCTGTTGTTTGCTAAGAAAAGTGATAAAAAAATAAGAACAACAATTGATGTGTTTAAACAAAAGGAACCCTTCTTCTAATATCCCACTTCAGCACACTTGTGGTTGACAAAGCTTGAGGAAAACAGGGTTTATAAAACCACTATTTGATTAATAAAGGGTTACATCAGGGTTATGCGAAAAAGGTCTTACTCGAACTTCAAAGAAAGCAGACCCAAATGTCGGTTTTTTGGCGATAATCTTTAAGAAGATCACTTTACATTCCTCTCTTCGTTTGTCACTCAAATTCAGGTAATGAAACTCGATACCCTAAAATTAATAACAGTGTTAAACCATTAGCTTTTTGACTAAAACACGACAGCTCATATAAAAATTTGTAAAACCAACCAACTCCTGCACAAACAACTCAGATAGAATATACACAAATTCCTCCAATAACCCCGGGCGCTTATTAAATTTCTTCGAAATTTAGTGGGGCGGTTATTTAAAAGGGGCGTTAAAAAGAAGAAACACGCTATCCTTTAAGAATATCATTCTAACCGCAATTACAAAAGGCGTAATTTAACTGGCTAACAATTTAGGTACGACCACAGCAGTAAACAATGATCATAAGGGTGCGCTACCTCTTTCCACTTAACAGGTTGAACTAATGGTATCATCTCCATCGGTACAAAGCTCTTTAGGCTTCGTCTGAAAAACAAAAACATTGCAGCGTAAAAACAAACAGGAGAGATATTCAACACAAGATATCATTCAGTGAGTGATCTCAAATAATTGGTTTTATAAATCAAGCCTTGCAACCTAGAAGCATAGAATAATGAAAAGGGGTGGGGACATGGCCTTAATATATGAAGATCCAAATTTTTTGCTCTGGAAGATCAAATGCAGCATAAAAAGTTGCAGAGAAGTTTAGTGTCAGTATGTGAAAGTGACTGAGAAAGAACTCTATTTTGGCTTTTGAAGGTAAGGTATGCTTACCTTCAAATAAATAATGTAATGCAATGTATGTAATAAATAATTTATAAAAGCAGACAAAAATTTAACATATTGTTGCAGTTTTTTAGTATCAACTTGTCTATACTTAAAGATTAAGATTCAGCGGATGTTTTTTGCACCACTGTGCTACCTAGTCTAGTTTAACAAACTTCGTTAAAAAGCACAGTGCATGAGACCTACGTTATGTGTTGTAGGTGTGTTCTCTCTTCACCGTAACGAATTTTATATTGCAACGCCGCTAAGGTCATGACCTCTTCAATGCTGCACTTATGATAGCCGCGAAGCAACTTGGGAAGTTCCTGAAACGTACAAAACAGGATTAAAATGCTGACACAGAAACACTTTCGATTGGTTCATATTTTTTACTAATTGTTATGGTGCAGGATTAAAATCTGAGTAATATTATGAAGAGAGATAATGGACTTTTAATATATTAACTTATCTCCTTTCAGACAAAATCTGGTTTTATATCCAACGCTCGTAAAAAAAGAAAACTAAGGAAGAGGATAAATTAAAAAAAATAATAGAAAAAGACGTCACATTAACAAAAAGGAGATGGTGTATTGATAAAGGCGATTTTGCAGAAAAAGGACAACAAATTAACTTGTAATAAAAATAAATAAACAAACAAACAAACTCAGGTACTTAAGAAAACCAAACAACAAAAATAAGCAACTAATAAACAGGTCATTTATTTCTTACTTGATGGTAATGGAACCTAGAATCAGCGTTGGGGTCCTTTCCAATCACAGTGGTGGTCCATAGCTTCTTCATGAAGAACACTTGATAGTTCATATTTAAAGTTGAACCTAGAAATATACATTTCGTTAAGAAGAATGTACGCGATAAAAGCTTTAAATAAATGTCTTTCTTAAGATATCTAGAAAAAATCAAGAAGACCTTCTTGTAGAAAGATTTCGCGCCTCTTTTATCTCATTTGTACAAATTTCGTGAAAGCATGAGCGAGAAACAAACACAACCACTTATATACTGACGCAAGTTAAGATACTCTTCTATGACTTCCAGGCGTCCACTATATACACGTTCAACTGTGTAGTATAAAACTAAAACCAACGGTAATTTTCTGGCAGCAAATTTTTTTCGTCATCGAAATATATTTCCCTTAATCAGGAAAAATAATCGTCATAATTACAGTCGTAAAATGGTTAAGTTTGCATCTGCAGTTTTAAATTAACTTTTTAAAAGTGCTTGATATGCGAGTTGTAGAAAAACTAATATGCGAAATCCCTTCGTGAAAACATACCATCTCGTTGCGATGATACTGGTTTCGCCTTCTTCAACCATTCGATCAAATGTCGAACAAAATCGAAGAAGAAATCTGCTTCTGGTACACTGATCACTAAAAAAATAAGAAACATAAAATAATATACGAAATGAAAAAAATAAATCCTTACACACGAACCTTATTGTTAAAGACTAGATAATCACAAATATTTAAACGGCTTCTTTCAAATTCATAAAAACCACATGGAAACGACAAAGATTTGAAATAATTGTGTATACCTTTGTCTGCTATCTTGACAAAAAGACTGAATCCTTCTGCTGATTTCAGTTGTAACTTTGCGGATATTTGATTGCAGAAATCTTTTGCTCTTGTACTGGATTCCACTTCAAACGCCTACAAAATAGACAACAAATCAACGGAGGGTTTATACTACAACACACACTACAACACAACATTCACAGCGATATTTTAGCCGAAAATTGCAACATCTTTAAAACTCAAATTTAAAATCTTAGAAGATTTTACACAAAACAGAATAGAAGCCGCTTTCTAGAATATTACATACACGTTTTATATAAGCAATACAAAATGTCGCTCGAAAATTCAATGTTACCTAAATTTCTCTTTTTGACAGGCTTATCTACTTAACAAATTTACATGTTTTCTCACTCAGTTAGGGTTGGTGCGTAATATGACATCAAATTTTCGTTGTAATCATGTTTGTCGTCGTAAAAAATTAAGCGACTTCTAGAAGAAGGAATGTCTAGAAAACTCTTACAGTTTATAAAAACCCTGTTGCCCTTTTTCATTTTTTTCATTTACTCAATTCAAGTTGGCTTGTTATTTCAAGTGGCTTCGTTTTTTCTTCTTTAAGAATTCGAGACTTGCTTGTAATATGTTAATCATTTTTGACACCGGGTCTAAGAGTAAAGTTGTGAATAGCCACAACTTAACATTTTCTCCACGTTTTTAAAAACCGATCGTCCAACGCATCAAAAATTCATCCTTAATTTCTTTAAAACGATAAGCAAAACAAGCCTCAGCTAAAACTTAGGCGTTAATATATATAGGAAGGAGTGAGTGGAAGGGGTGGGTGGAAATTGGTAAACGGGTGTACAACACAACGCCTTGTAAAGCTGTGAAGATTTTTACTTAGAAGTGTCATAATAGAAACCAATAAAAAATAAAATTAAATAATGGAGCTGAAACGCTTTTTTTCATTAGTCCTTAATGAAGTACAAATTGTCTTAAATCTACAGGAAATCCATTGATCTAATTTACGCTATTTATATATATCACTACAGATAGATAACACATTAACATACCTCGTTCGTGTCATCAGGGAAATATACTTTATGAAAGATACGAACTGTTTTTTCCTATGATCAAAAACATGAAGATCATTTTGATGTGTTAGAAAACCACACCACATACATTAGGCTGGAGGCTAAGTATTAGCCTGTTGATATAGTATTTACCTGAACAGCTTCTACTTCCACTAGATGTGGTGGATATTTCCTTGGTCCTTGTCTAAAAAAAGCAGAAAAGCCTTAGTTAAGGTCTAGCAAACCACTTTCATATTAACGTTACCATGCCTAATACAGTATTGTATCATGCCTAATACAGTATCACAGGATCGTAGAGGAAGAAGTGCGGGAGGAGTATTTAGTTATGCTTAATCAATAAAAAAGTATTTAGGTAATTTTTCAAAGATGTTACGAAAACTGTTTACAGAGTAATTTTTAGCTAATCATGGTAAAGCTTGTCTGTGTGAGTACGCAAGGAAAAAGTTGAGCGACGGTCACAGGAAATAGCGTGGAATTTAAAGGACGGGCGGACCCGTGGATTTGTCTGTCTGTCGGTCTGTATGGGTGTATGTGAGCCAAAATGGTGGCTGCAAGTAGCGACGGGAAAATAAACGTGGATTTTTCAAAGGGAAAAGTACTAGTTTTCTAAAAAAAAGATTCGCTGGGACTTAAAACTTCTGCCTACTATCAAAAAGGTTGGACTTAATTACCCAATAGTTTTGTGGATACAAAAATACTATCGAGAGGGCTGGACTTACTCACCTGATAGTTTTGTGGAGACGAAGATAACAATCACTTGCAATACCCATTGAACGACTCTTTGATTTCAAGAATAATTTCACTTCAGTTGTTAAGTTAGTACTAAAAGATTATAACCACAAGTTTTAACGACCCGCAATAGAATGTTTAGTAACAACTCTGCTGCCTGTGGAACACCAAAAATGCGAACTGAGAGAGCTACGAACTGTCCAAAAATAAAAAAAATTTAAGTAAAAAAAAATACCTGCATGAAAAACAGCCTGTTAATAACCACATCAATTCCCATCCCCTTTCTTCACTTAGTTTATGCCTAAAATATTAAACACAAGGTGCCTGAGTAACAAAATTTCTACATCAATATTAGTGTTGAGTTATGCACACCCACACATGCACAAACCATGATCGCACTCACTAAAAGAATTCTCGCACTTTAAAAAGTAACAAAAAACAATAAACGACATTGATTAGTTTTAGTACGAGTAACCACGACACATGTTAGTAAACTAGTTAGTTCTTACGGGTTATCGGTGAGTTGTTTAATGATTTGACAATATATTTCGTCACGTAGTGGTTCCTGCAGCGAAATGTAACATGATTAGTTCGAACCTGTTAAGCCATATATCCACCATTGTTATTAAAAAAAGTGTTGTTTTAAGCACTTACATTTAGTAACGGGTGTTCAAATATGAGATCAGTCAAGTCGGTTGTTCTTCGTATTTGTTTAGAAGATGGATAGTCACCCATATATTTCATAATAGGTACAAGGGAGTTAAAGAAAACGCAATGTTATCTGACAAAAAACTCTTTGTGTATATAAGCCTTGATTGAATAGTTTATTTAAGGGATTCAGGTACCGTATTTCCTCAAATAAGCGCCGCGGCGCTTATTAAACTTTTGTTTTTATATTGAAGGGCGGCGCTAAGAAGAGGGTGGCGCTTCGGGGTACAAACATTGAAGTACAAAGACAGTCAGTTTAAATGTTTTGTGATGAATACAATTTTTTTCCAAAATCCTGCACGAGAAATTGATGAAAAAGAAAGAAAAATATTTATATTTAGATATAAAAGTTGAAGAATTTACATATAAAGAAACAATAGAATTTGAATAAAAAAAGTCATTTTTCTAATAAGCGCCGCATCAAAATGCGGAACTTATTAAAGGGCGGCGCTTATTTTTTTATTCCAAATTATAGATGCGCGCTATGAGAGGGCGACGCTAAATAGAGGAAATACAGCAATTATTTTTGTCATTAGAAACTTTGATGCTTAGTCAGCAACAACAGGAAAAATAGATCAAACATATCTTTAAATATATACCAGTTTTTCCACATCCCCACAAAAAATTATCTTCCGCAAGAAAACAAACCTAAAAACTGAGTTTCGGTTAGAGAACATGTTGTTAACGAAAAGATATCTAAGAAAGTCTGTGTTGCCTTGCTTGCAAAGTCTTCTTGATTGTTCAGCTTTTTCAACAAGGGGTATTTGATAGGCTCCTGGTTAAAAATTTAAAACAAAAATAATACACAAAATAACATAACAGAAACAAAATAAAATAACAGAGACAAAGTAAGGACACATAGACGTAACCTAGCGCTAGATATATATTTCCTTTAGTTGACAAGGGTAGGCAAGACAAATCGAGCAAAAAAGGTACGAATATGTAATTCCTCAAGAATCTGCAGCAACCAGACATGTCCTGGAGAGGCACCTACCTTTGAAAACAACCACGGTATGTCTTTCCTGATTTTTCTGATTGAATTCAGTGTCTTACTTATAGTTTTTTTTGGTGGAGGATTAAAATGTTGCATGGAATAATTCTCCAACGTGTGAGGAACTTCAGGTATCGGTATATCATCATCGTCCAACGAAGGTTGAGCGTTTGACAGTAATTTGTCTGAATCGACACTCGTCTGACCAGAAAACAGATCCTGACAGAAAAAAAATAAAAAAAGTTTGTGAAGTTCGTTTAAAAGCGGTATTTAGTATTTTAGTACATCATGGATTGCAGCACGTGTACTTTAAAGTATATGGGTTAAAGCATGTGAATAAAAAAGATTAGGGATAAAAAAATGTTAAGTGTATTGGTCACTATAAAGTCGCAAAAGACATGTATTGCAAACTCACCAGAACATCTTGTTGAGGTTTATCCAGCGTAGGAAGTACGTACACACATTCCGATGGAAAGTCGCCACGTTGACGCGTCCTCTCGCAATAACCCCGACACCATCCGGACGTCATCACTTTTTCACCAGTTGATTTTTCAAGAAGAATCAAGTCGCCTTTTTTTAGGCTCAAGAATGACGTAGTTTCACCTAAACATATTTTTGGAAAGTGTAAAGCAAGCTTTAGCAAATTTTATTTTCGCATAACCCGAACTTAAATCTAGGCAAAAAGTGTAGTGACAAAACTATAATAGTAAAAAGGAGTCACTAAGGATAGACTTTCCATCTTTACAGCTAGAAATCCACCTGTACAATGTTTTAATATTACTGGTTCTCAGCGTCTAGCTTCTACGAATAGAAACATAACTAAGTGTTTTCTATCAAAGGAGAAAAGTAACTCAAAAAAGGGGTTACATTAACCTTGGAGGAAAAACACTAACTAAAAATTTGTTAAACTGCAAATGAACATGAAGGAAGTGGAATTCAGATGTGAGACTAAACCAAACCCGTAAAAAAATCCCAATTATACAGTCCCCAAGTCCGTGGGATCAACTCCTGAGATGTAAAAACACCTAGCTGTTCATGAAATCTTCAAAAATATTGATGCCCGGTATAAAAAGATATATAAAGGAAGTGTGTAACGCTTTTTACTTAAGGTTACGACAAGACAGTTTTAATGTACAAGGTGAATGTTTAAATACGCGAGGTAGTTTTAATTTTTAAATAAACGAAGTGTAATACATACTTGTTGGTTGATAATCTTGCGCAGCAACAACGTAGCGCGACCTTCTCTTTAAACCGTCCAAAAAGAAACTAATCAGCTCGCGTATATCTTCAGCATTCGACGAGGTGAAAGTGTACTCGAGTCCTTTCACTGTCGACAACGTGAAGCTCTGTCCAGGAACCTTATCACTATGGAGACAAAACAAGCGCTGTTACAACTGCACGTCTGTAATTACTTAATAGCTCAGCTACCTTCACCGTAAGGGCGCAATTATTTCGCAATTCTTCTACAATCTTACGTTTTTACCAGCTCACAAGTTTTTTTGTATCATTCACACATAGTTAATTAGTAACATCTAAAACCTTGGGACAACTATATACTTAAAAGACTACAGTTTTACTCGTTCTCCAATTTAGTTTAAGTGAGGCAAAGCCTGTATCTTAGTTTTAGTGATTCACTAAGGATTCACAAACGCCATTACAGAGCTAAGATACAGAAAAAGCCCTGTATATATACTACATCTCCTTGGGGTTAAAAACATTCCACTTCATAAAATTATACAGTAACTCTGCATGTACACTTGGTACGTTTATTGGATATTTTTGCCCACAGTACTATAACTAAGCAACATACTTGCCACCGGTGACAGCTAACAACTCCGGGAAGGAGCACTCGACAAGCACACGTTCCTCCGAGTCCACTATATACACTCCAGTCCAATTCACTGCAATTATGACGTCATCTCTTGGTAGAACTGGTCCTGAAAATCTGTGCGCTTCATAAAATCTTGAAAACAGCAATGGCCATCTGAACTTGGCGTGGATCACTATATCCTCTTTGACAGATTTTGGCTCACGACAGTCTCCTTTCTCTTCAAGGTAATTTTTCTGTGAAAACAAAATTGACTACCGTCACAAGCAAAACAACATAGACTGGCAAAAGTTCAGTTACTATTTGGGCCTTGCACGTGATATGGAGCATAATGAGTTCCTCCCTACCTTTCAAGTTTTGTATTTTATTTCATTTTTCTTTTAATGAAAAAAATGAATTGGAAGTTCTTGTATAAGTGCTCTTCTTCTAGAAATATGTTTTATTGATAAAGCCATATTACTTGAACGAATTTTTTTAATCTCTGTCACAAGTCCTTATTAATGCCACAATAAATTTGTCCAGACTGCCAGAGTGAGTAAAGCAACCTTTCTTTACGTACCTCAGAATGTTTTAGTACTCACCCTTGCCAAAATAACAAGCAAAAAACTTAAACTTACAGGTAATTCGCCTTTGTTTATCTTTTGTACAAAAGCATCATGTTTTTCCCTAAGTTGGCGAACAATCTAAAACAAAAAAAATACTCATGGTTCATTTATAATTCTATAATTTGCAATTCTGTTAAAAAACGTAAACAAGCCATGAAGGCGCAATAGCACAAACTCACAAATGATTAAAAAAATAATATAATTTCCTTAGGGATCGACAAGTGAAAAAAATGCTATCTATTTTTCACAACTAATGAAATTTCAAAGATTTTCTTGTTAATACCTTTGTTTTAAAAAAAACATAAAGAATAAAATACCAATGGCACAATAATGAAATTTATTTTCCATTTGTAATGTGTTTTCGAACTCATCTCTGGTAAGAGTTCACGAATGTTGCTGTTTTTTTTCAATGTTAAATACATTGAAGAGAGTTATCCTTCAGTTACATTCTTCTTCCAGTACAGATCCACACCTACCTTTCGATAGTGAGTTTCAATAATATTCGTCCACATCCCTATTGTTTTAGGACCTTGCAAATAGGTGTCTGGTATATAATTTGGTATCAAACTTTGGATACGTTCTTGTTTCAAGTCATCACGATGCTCAATGTAATACTGCTTGGCTGCTATGTCACCAAATTCTTCTTTCTAAACGAAAGAACATTAACAATTCACATTCTGCATAACTTCTTAGAAATAAAATACCTAAAATGTGCTTATAGACAATACAATCTGTCTGTCACGCAAAATGGTAACCGCAGTAGCGAGACACACGAAATGCCGTAAATAAAGAACGGACGAACACGTGGATTTATCAACGGGCCACCGACTATTACATACTATTCCACTATAGATATAAAAATCTTACAGTGTTGCAACGATATTCTCCAAACTTTACACCACGAATAACTTGCTGATAAATAAGATTAGTGCCCATAAGATCAGTTGTTGGATCGTGCCATGGTGAAAAAATTTCTTTTCGAAAAAATAATCTCCATGGAGCATTTTGTTCTTTAGCACCTTGTTCTTTCGCGTACTGCTCACACTGAGAGATGGCGTCCATGACATGATCGGAACCAGATCCCAAGCTTGAAACCTGAAACATTAAACAGCTGTGCAAAACACCAGTACGTAAACACATAATGAAGTCACCTAATTTTAAGGCAAAATTCTAAATAAAATTACAGTCCACGAAATACCAAGAAATTTTATAATGCCACCATCAGGCAGATAATATTGGCGAAAATATCCCCTCCTCCTCCCCTCAAACTGACTGAAGTTGTAAAATAGCAACTGTGTAAAAAATATTTTAATATCCCCCATCAAATGAAGATATAAGAATCACTAACTTTATCAAACAATGCAATGTACAATGAGAATCCAAAAGGATCTCTCAAATCGATTTTCTTTGCAAGTTCTTCACACAACTCCTTTGAAGTGGTCGCTGAATCTGCAAGTAGTGTCTTAGTGTTTCCATCCATGAATGTTATTGGTAACATTAAATGACGTTTAAACTTTACAGCCTGAAAATATTTTGACAAGTATTTGTTAGAGGATCTAGACAATCTGAAGGACAATCTCCTTGGTTACAGAAAATGACAATGTTTATAAACAATATGAAGAACACATTACTTGTAATTCAAGCCAACTTGGTGGTTGGTGACGTGTTCCATTTTTGATGGTACGACGAAGACGCTTCATGCAATAGTTCACTGTGGAGTCTGGACCATTTTGAATGAAATTCATAAGATATTTTGCAAACTAAAAATAAATAAAACCCAATGCGCTCTAACAAAAGACCTATATTATAATGCTCGCCATATGTCTATCTGTCTATATATGATCCAAAGTTTGTAGCTGTTAGCCATAAAAGGCAGCTGTGAGCAGGGACTGGCAAATTCCTGTTTTTTCTCATTTCTCAACCTTTCATTGGCGATGTCAAAAAGCAATTTAATTTGACAAAAAACATACCGTTTCAGACGGAGCAAAACATCCCAAACATAATGATAAAAGAACCCATCCACGTGTGTAGCTGGATTTACTTGGATTTTGTGTTAATTGTTTACAAATTTGACTGTATATCTCATCCCTAATAATGCATAAGTTTAAAAAGCTTAAATTCTTATTAATAAAACCAATGAAACCAGCTGTCAGAGATTTATAGGAAAAAAACAACACTTTCCTAACATTGTAAAAGAAATATTTGTTTACCTCAAATCAGTTCGTACAATGGCATGTCCAATAATGAAATGCAGTTTATCAAGATTGGTTGTTGGTCTATTCTCTGCTTTTAATGCTGATGTTGGTTCAGATTGATCGGGATCTACACCATCTGCCAACTGGTTTGCAACTTCCTAATAAATAAACAATGAATAAATTTTTCCTCAAGAAAGTAGCCAATGTTTAAACACAAAAAATGTGCAAAGACTTAGATACCAAGATAACAAAACAAAGTTCTACATTGTCATACCTTCGTTATTTTCGACTTTTTCTTTAGCGTCATAGAGGCAATCCTTCGACGAAGAGTTTCTCGTTTGACACTATTCTTGTTAACTTCACCTTCAGCAGGTTGGCCACTGCTTAAACTTTGTAGACTTCCTCTGCGCATGCCAGACCTACCGACAGTGTCATAAATCTTGTGCATTACAGGAGTGTTGTCATGTTTATTACCATATTTGGGGTCTTGCATATCACCCATAAAGCGTAGTATTGTGATCCAAACTGCTTGGGCAGCCTAAAATATTTTGAATGAATTCAGTATGCCTTAATGGAAACAGATTGCAAGCATGTATAACACGTATTCATAAAAAAATAACCATCAAATGAAAATATGCATACCATATTATCACTTTTATCTTCGTGAAATAACAGAGGTCTCTCAAGCTGTTTGCTTTGATAAGCATGCGTGTTTTGTCCTTGGAAGTACGTCGTAGCAAATTTGGGAAAAACAAAATCTTTTAAATCTTCTCCTTTTTCTAACGATGATGTTTCAGCTTCCCCTAATATGTATTGCTGATTAGAGCCGCCCAAACCGCCAAAGGCCTTTGTTCCAGCTCCTCCGTTCATGCCTTCATTTCCAGGTAAAAATCCAAATATCTGATCAACTACTTCAGAATCATTGATTTCGTCCTCTCTAAGGTGGCGAGCACGTTCTTCTGCTCGATTGATAACATTTTTCTTCTGTTCTAGCATTTGTTTCTTTTGGTGTTCCTCTTCTTCAAGTTTTGTGTGCATCAATGAAGCATGTTGCTAAAAATTAATGGTATAGAATAGGGATAATTATTTAGATGCTAGAATATAGTTTAAAACAACCTTGGAAAAGACACCTACCTGAGCAGCTTTTTCTGCCCGTTTAGCAGCCTCTTTTGCACCAAGCTTCTTTTTCAATCGGGCTTCTTCTTCTTTGCGTACCCTTTCTGCTTCCATTTTAATAATATACTAAAGAAGGTTAGAAATGTTAAATGCTTCTGCCTTTTCTCTGATGCCATAACAACTTTTAACATACAAAGTTTAACTAATAAAAATAAACGTATCAATTTAACCACCTGATTTCTCAATTTTATTAACTCTTTTTTTGCCAATACCATACGGAATCCAGCTTGAATTGTGATAATTGCACCAAGTTTAATCTTATACTCTCGCCTAGCCAAGTAGCCTCTACAACGAGTTTGAAACTGCATCACTCTCGTACGCATCTCTTCATATGACGAATGCAATTGACGACTTCTAACCATAGCTTGTAATCGTTCAAACCCACGTTGCATCTAAACAAGGGTAAGTTAGACAAAATAAGAGTTTTAATAGATTTGAAAGCTTATTGGGTTGGGATATCTGTTTTTCGATAAAGCAAAAAATTGAATATTATATAAGAAAAATGAATTAAGTGAAATCATAATCAATTTTGTTACATAAACAATGAAATGCAACTGCTGCACCATAAGGCTATAGGGACCAACTTTTTCTAGTAAATGACAAATTTGGCCATATCTTTAATACTTATTTAATTTCTAAACAATGTAACATACTCTCTTGTATCTTCGTTTAGCAGCGAACGCTCGCCAGTGTTTCTGCAATGTTATTGTATTGGTGCGTAGTTTCACGAAATGCGCACGCTGAACATGACCACGATAAACTTTTTGAATAAGAACAACACCTGCTGTTACTACATGATCTCGTTTCATTTCTAATTCTTGATCTTGTGCATCCTAGATTATAATAATACTTATAGTATCAGCACAAAAAAAATGCAAAGCAAAATCAATATCACAAGCTTTTTACCTTTAAAAAGACTTTGGTATGTCCTAGTTGCCAATCTTTATCACTGATAGAATTATCTGCAATAATATGTGATGCTTCTTTAACTTTGTGTCTCGTTGCTGCAGGCAGTCCCCGCACCAGCATGTGGTAACGATCAACAAATGCTGCAAAAGTATGGCGAATTGGATATCCTGCCCGACGAATCCTAAAAAAATTGAGTTTGAATGTTAGTCTAACTGAGGATTTGTGGTGCTAAAACGTTTCGAAGTTTAAATGGAAGCCTCAAGTGCAATCAGACTCCCTTTGTAGAAACCTCAGTATCAAGAAACCAAGTAAATAGTCGAAATAAAAACATCAAGCTGAATGTTTTGATACACACCTGATTGTTTCCATCATACCAGAATATCTTAATTGACGAACACATAATTCTCGATCAAACATCTAGAGAACAATGTTAAAGGATGAAAATTTGAAAAAGTAATACTGAAAAAAAACAGATACTAATGGTTTACAATGAAGCAGAAAAGTTATTTACCAAAGGCTTTTTAAAATCATTTGGTTTCACACATCTGACAAAGAATGGATGGCATTGGTTCAGTGTCAGCATCAGCAAATCCAAAGATTTCTTAAATTGTGCACCCAAAGTAGGAGATCTTTTTCTGGTTTCTTCACCCTAACATGCAAAACGAAAGTAAATGTATATATACATATATATATATATATATATATCCATTTTTAAATAAAGATGTTGTATTTAAATAACACTTACCATTTTCAATTCCTTATCAAAAAGGTGGGTCAGGAATTTGCACGAACTTTGTGCCACAAGTTGAAACAAATCACCACTGAACGTATCACGATTCTTTTCCAAAATACCTAGGAAATTAAGGGGGAAATGAGACTAACTAGACTAACTAGAGCCTATATTTGTACAAACGTAAAATAAATGTTTATCTGTGATAAAAAAGAGTGTGGCCTTACCAACAGCATTATAGTATACTGAGCCAGCAAAGTGCACAATTCCAAACATTCGAGCAGCATGTGACTTCACTGTAAGAAAGGATGGATGTTTTTTGTGATGTTGTATAAGCTTGTTTAACATAGTTTCATCAGTACTCTAAACAAACAATAGTAAATGCATGTGTAAAAAGAAGAATAAACAGCTGATGGTGAAAGTGTTGGTGAAAATGATAAACTGGGACACACGTAAGGCTTATCCGTTAAACAAACATGCACCAAAAATTTAAAATTAAACCGCAAGTCCCCAATAAGGTTGGGTGCTTTAAATTTATGCACTTAGTTTTGCTTTTGTGTATTTGTGTTACACAGCCTTTTGCTACACTATCTATCTATGTAACACTCTTACTACATATTAGCATAGTATTAGTGCATAATTATTGTGCAGATTCGCTAGTATACTTTTTAGTATTTCTTTTATTTCTTTAAAAATGGACCTAAACTTCTTGCGAATAGCATAAACATTGGCACACTTATAATAGTACGTCATAAAAGGAACAAAATGACAGCAATAAATTTTTGGTTATGCCAGAACCTTTCCTGTGACATACATGTGAATGTACCACAATTTCTAATTTATAGCCTTGCTCTTCTTAAAATACACACATAAAATCATAATGAAGTACACAAAAACAAAAAATTATATAATTTTAAAAGGTATTAACTTAACAATACCTTTGGAAAACGACTCTCTTCATCAATAAGAGCAATGATATTCATTGGTTTTTGTGCCAGCATATCCAATGTAAGTTGGTTATCAACAAACTGAATATGTTGCCACGTGATTCCTTCGTGATCATATTCTTTCTGTACACAAAGAAAACAAGCAATGTCAATTATAAGGTAACTTTAGGTGATTGGTACATATCTATAATTCGTATATCAGCTTGTTTTCTAGAACTAAAGGTAACGGATTGTCTTTTCTCTTCAATTGATATAACCCTTAGATGGTGAAACTTTTTTGCAAAATATCCAATAGTTTTTGTTGACAATCTTTCATCATCTGTTCAAACTTTTTTAAACAGGTCTCTAATTTAATAAGTAGAATGATCACAAGTTATGGTCAACATGTTGGTATGATGGCCTTTTTTCTCAGAATCAACAGTTAACACAGACTGCACTGTAAAATTAGGTTGCAAAATTACATGGATAATTACTTTAAAAAAAGAATTATTTTTAAAATTGTGGAAACATACCTGTTCTAGTTTAAAAATATGTTGTACGAAAAATTGTTGCAGGTTTTCATTGCAGTAATTGATACACAACTGTTCAAAACTAGAATAAAAAAAAGGTATAATTAATAAATCTTAGGCAGAAGAGCAGTGGAGAAGATTGCACAATTTGTGTAGCTATTGCTTCTACTGTTTAGGCCTTAAGCACTGATTAAAATAGTTCATTGTTCGTCCAATTGTTAGCCCAGGTGGCCCCTTGGTTCTCTGGCTGGAGTTGGCGTCAAATGTTTTCAACTGTTGTCAAGTTATTAATAGTAATTGTACCTGTTTTCACCAAAACTTTCAAATCCAAAAATATCAAGCACGCCAATAGATAAACGTTTTGCATTGCTCTAAAATAAAATGTTAACGCCATCTACAAACAAATTTTTATTCACGGTAGCACACAGTGGTTAGTGTTTAAAGCATTCCTGTCAAGATGTCAAAGAAGTGCTTATTTCCAATTTGGTAAAGCTCCTGTGTTCTTCTATTATTTTTTCACTGCTGTTTGTCAGATCACCAAAAAGGGAGGAAAGATGTTGTTAATTCCACTTCTCCAGACAATATTAATCATGTATTGTTTCATTATATCTATAATATCAGCTATAGTTTTACTACTTGTGTTCGGTGTTTCAAACTGTTATTGAAAAAAATCAGGGTAAGCCGGAGTTACGTTACATCCATTATTGGTTACATTTGTAAAGAAATTACAAAATTTGATCTGAGATTTAGCTAGTTAATTGATTTCAGATTTCTGTAGCCATTATTGATACTTTTGGGAGTAGGACAGGATGGCTTATTCAATTTTCCTGTAAATTCAGTATGAAATGTAATTTAGAATGGATATAAACAAATATTAAATTTGACAATTTCATAAAAATATGGCAACAATTCTCTGGGGAAGCTTGTGATTTCGTAATCCACAGGTTGTTTTTTATTAAAACATATTGCCTTCGTAAAATTTGCTATATATTTCCTTTTTCTAGAGTATAACTTGCTATCTTTTTCCAGACATACCTGTTCACATTTGTTTAAAGTAACAAATAAATATAAACATCAAGTCAAATATTCAAGGATTTTTTTTTTACAAATTACGACAAATAAATGTCAACAGACAAATACTTAACAAATTTTTTGTTTATTTTATTTCAAATTACTTACAGCTAGAATTTTGTTTTGAAACCAGTCTGACTACATGAAATAAGGAAGGAAGCCATTCTACTCAATGTTTTAAATATAAAGACTAGTGAATGTAAACACTGTTGAAATATAATACAGTTGTGAATATGCCAACTAATTTTTCCATGAATATATAGTCTTACCTTAGTTTATAAATTATTGATTCTGTAAAAAATTATTAGTGCAAATTTTATGCGTGTTTAAAACATTTTTACGTTTTAAGCTTTAGCGATGCTTGTTGCTCAATTTTAATTGTTGGTAAAATTTGTTTACATTCTGTCAGTTTAAAGCTAGTGATGTTTACAAAAAATTTTTAATGTCAACTTTTTATATGAGAGTGGAGGAAATTGTTATAATTAATTGTAAATATAATAATGTACAATATTTGATTTTTATAAATTACATTAAAAGATATGTTTATATGTGTTTTATATCAAGTGTTTCCTTATGTAATGCTATAGCCGTTAATTAAAGTATGGCCTTCTCTTGCAGAGATTTAAAGCAAACCTTTGTATAGTTGTTTCGGTGTTTTAGTTATCAACTAGTGCAGTCATGGACCATCTATAGCTTGGCTCTTGTTTCAATTATTATCCCATAAAATATCTTATCGATTTGTAGAAAGAAGATTTTTAGATCAGTACTGATGTGCATATATTTGTGACAGAATATTTGTGACATGTTTTGTGATTTAGGGTACTCCCATTTTTAGTAAGTATGTCACCGTTATTGTTTGATTTCACCTCTAATATTATTCCTAGATAATTCCCAAAGATCTTTCTGAGCTAAACTTCCTTTTTTACACTAATCGTGCTTCCTCACACTATTATTTTTTGGAAATTTGTCCAGCCGACTATTAAAATTTTTCCCACTAAGGAGGATCTCCATTTTTTGAAAAATATTTACCTATTATTAATTTTGAATTTCTGATATAAAAAGTAGAAAATTGATGTACTTAAAGCTTATCATCTTGTGTTACAACACTAAACGAAACATCAAATGCTTTACACCCCCTACTATTAAAAATCCAAAACATTTCAAACCCTACCCCCCTACTAATAATATTTCAGTTTATTACCCCACTGTTGAGTATTTTCGAATGTTTACGTTTATTCGAACGTTCTCGGAAAATTTGATTGTTTTTTTTTTTCACGTGACCAGTCTATATGACGTCGTATTAACCGACATCAAAACAAAAACAAAACAAGAAAGTTAATTTAAAGTGGTAGAAAAATGTCAATTACTCCTTGTTTTCGTCTGGTAGACGATAGTTTATTTGACAATTTAAATGAAATAGACGAATTCATAGCAGGACAACAGTCAAAAGCTACAAAATATTGTAATACGTTTGCAGCAAACACCTTTGTAAGAAAGTTACATGGTTTCCACCTAAGCCTTGTTTTTGTTAAAGACCCCTGGACTCTAAAACCTTTTTTTCATTAATGGTTATGAAATAATCAGTGGGGTAATAAATGACTTATTAACCTTATTAGCCTGTCTATACGGGAAAATATAGACCTCTGTCACTCGCATGGACCTCACTGCGTTCGGTCCATGACGTCATGACCTCGGTCTATATTTTCCTGTATAGACCGGCTAAACGGTTAATAAGAATTAATATTGTCTACTGTATTTTACTGTATTTCAGTTTAAATTTTAACGATACTCTTTATTATTCAAATTTGTTGACACAGTATGTTATTTGCCTATTTTTTTTGTTCAGCAAGCCAAATGCCTACGTGATTAGAAAGGCAGAATGAGTATCCCAAATCACAAAACAAGTGACAATTGTTGACAAAATTCCAAAAGATGCACTGCAAGGTATTTACTTAGTGTCATGTTGGTGTAGCCAAATAAATATTGTTTTCTTGTGCTCACTATGAATTAAAATTTTGTTGATAGGTCCAATTACACATTACAAAAAAAAACAATAGTTCACCTACCTCTGGTGGGGAAAAAACAGCTTGATTTATTTTGCTAACTATCCATATGAAAATCCGTCCATAGATTCCTTTTGAAAAAGCATCACGTACATCAGCTGCTTGATCAGCTCGAATAGGCGAGACGATGACTTCTCCACGGGCAAATGTAGATCTGTTTGTAAGTACTTCTTTAAATTTATCTGCAGGAACCTTTGTTGAAAAAAAAATTGTCATCGTTTCTTGAATGAACAAAATAAATAAACTAAAGAATTAAAAAATAAAGTAAAGCTTAAGCACGCTGTTTTCTATACCCCTCACTTGACTTATGATATAACATAAATATACCTCCAACATGGTAGCTGCATCATTTAAGGCATCCCCAGTAGTGACATCACAAGCATCAAGACTTGAATCACGAATAGCTGAAAGAAGAATAAAATTTATGAACAGTTCTGTTCTAATAATGACAAGATATGATATTTATATTATAAACAAACATTTTATTGCAATTCAATGAGATTATAAAAAAACACTAACTTTGAAACTTAATGTTTCCGATGTGTAGAATGCCAGACAACAGTTTAAATATAAACCAAGTTTCTGCATCATTGAACATAAGAACCTATACAGAAAGATGTAATGGTATGACTCATCTCTTTATTATAACAGTTCAACTTTATACAGGTTGTACAGGAAAAATTACTTGCAACAAAAATGATTTTCAAAGTGACGTTTTAAAAAACTAAATGTCATGTAAAAGTAGATTCATTCTAACGAGAGGAGTTGTATGATAGCACGCTTTAAACATTTGACTTGTCACAAGATGCTGCAACAAATTGGATTAAATCTAAACTTACTACAGCGTTTTGCGATTCAGCATGCTAATATGGCACATTTATTGCTATTTCAAATCACATTTCTATTGCACACAAAAATAAAACGCACTTTTTTAAAATTCAATTAACAAAAAATCTAAAATGTCATGCAGTGACCCAAAAAAAAAAATTATGTGAAAAAATTGGTGTTGTCAGTTACACAAAGAAGAAAAACTTAGGGTTATGATGCAGAAAAATAAACATTCCACACCTTCATAGCTCCACGTATCGTTGCGTACTCTTCCACGTCATCCATTCCCTCGCAAGTCAAACAGCCACCTTGTGTTAAGTAATGGTAATCCTCTGCACGAGTTAATAACAATTTTTGTTTCTCTTCTTCGCGCATCCCAACAAGCATACGATAGAATATATGATAATTTCTTTCATCTTTCATCTAAATTTTGAAGGAAAACAAATGCCCTTTTAAAAAAATGTCTAAAAGAAAATTACCTTAGATTATGGGTACTACATTATTATATGTGAAACAATGAAGTGAACTATTGTGTTATACATTGTTTTTGTTTGTTGTCAAGCTAAGAAATTCAAAACAACTTTGTGTCATGATGTATTTTGATAAATATATTGAAAACTGTGATTCACACCATGTTATAGACAATTTAAGATAGTTATCCTAACAACTGAAGATTGTCTTTACGATAGAACGAAACAAAGCCTGGAATTTAAAGTACTAATTTCCATAAGTGTTTTTTAATGTGCATTGTGTTATTGTCAGACAGTTAAATGAAAAGTTGATTATTGTCAATATACGCTTCTTTTTCCTTAAGATATAAATCAAAAAGTTTTTCAGTTTAGGTTTTTCTTCTGTCTTGTGTACTTCCATATATAGTTTTAAAAAAGCAACAAACCTGAGACACCAATCGAGATTTTTCTAGCAAATACTGATCAATTTTTGCTCCTTCAATGAAGCCATTCATGGTAAAATGAACATCGATATATTTACCAAAACGACTTGAATTATCATTGCGAACAGTCTTTGCATTTCCGAATGCTAAAACAGAGATTTCAGGTTCACAGTTATGAAATTCAAAGGCGGAAATTTATCATGCACAAAAATCACAGTAACATGTTCAGCCTTTCGAACTCAGTATTCCTTTGACATCAGCAAAACATGTCATTTATGCGTCTAAGCGTTTTTTACAAAAGTGGAAAAACAACATGTTTTACAGACTAATTTCCAATCTAATTCTAGCTAAAAAAAATAAATTAAACAAAAACAAGTACGGACCTTCCATGATTGGGTTAGCTTCCAAGATTTGTTGTTCAATCCAAGAATGCTGTCCACTTATAGCTGCAAAGTATTGTAGGATGAGTTTTGTTGATTCTGTTTTTCCAGCTCCAGATTCTCCACTGAAAAATTAGAGTAAAATTATGCCTTTTTAATTATAACTTAAATATAAACTTACATTATAACGTAGAATAAACCATTTTTCTCAAAGTTATATAAAAGAGATAAGCTTTCCAGTAGCAGGTTGTGTTGTGATTGTGACATGTGACTAGTAGCATGTTATAAATGAAGAAACTTATTCATGTATGGGTACTATTTTAAATATTGAGTTTTCAGGTGCTAGTAAATGAAATTTATTTATTTACTTATACCTGATGCAGTTTAAATTCCGAAACTCAAATCGAAAATTGCAAAAAATTGTAGTTACTCCACATATAAAAAGAGTTAAAGTGCTCCAGCATTGGAAAAATACTACCAAAAATTAATTCAAGTGGTGCTCCAACCTCCAATTAAACTGAAATGATGGTCTGCCTTGTAAATCAACTTCTGCACATATTCACTAATACTCATTTTTCTCAAAATGCAAATGTTTACCTTCACAGCGATTTATCACAACATTGTGTTGCACAAAAAATTAAAATGAGGTTATATTGGTAACAAAAATAAGCACCTAATAATAATGCATTGATCATGTTTCTCTCGTCTCATGAAATAATATGCATTGTCAGCAATCGCAAATATATGTGGAGGAAGTTCTCCTATCTTGCGACCTTGATACTTCTTGATGTGAGCAGCATCATAAATTGGATACACTTGATAGGGGTTGACAGCAACTAAAATGGATCCTGTGTATGTCTAAATAGAAAGAATAGTATAATCACAAGAAGATGTATCATGTTATATTATGTGTAAAAAATCAGCAGCTAAAATGCTTTTCTTACATATATATTGTGCTCATAGTATCTTTTGAAGAGATTTCTAAGAATTCCTGCTTCATGAAGATCACCTATACGAATCTGAAATAGAGCAAGGTCATCCTCAAACAATTAATATGTAAAGTTTCAAAATTACTATTTATTTTGAGTTGCAAGTAAATCAGCAAGCAAAAGGGGGTGACCAAATATTGCAGAAACTAACATACATAGCAAGCCAGAAAAGTATACTTTAAATAAAAAAAGTTTTTTAGAGATAAAGGGGTATATCTAAGGTTTTATCCAACAAATAAACGTTTCAATTTATTAATATAAAATTTTACATATTTTTTGGTCTTCTGTGAACTTAATTCAAAAAAGTAAAAGTAAGTTTTAAGCTTAGCAAAAAATATGCCAAAGTATGGGTTAAAATTCATCATTAAAATGATGAAATTGCCACAGTTTCCCTAGATATTTTCCTTAAAACAACAACATCCAAGACTATTTACCATGTCTTCAACCCCTTCTGCACTTGTTAAATGCATAGCTTTTAATTTCTTTGCTTCTGAAGCTGGATACCAATGTTCCTAAGTCAAAGAATGCAAAAAATGTATTACTAAAAAAACATGTGGAAATCATCAGTATAGCTTTACATGTCCAAATTAGCATTTTTACATATATAACACTTTATCTTCTTAAAATACTATGGTAAACACGCCAGATACCAAAGTAATATTTAAGAATCTTACTATATATATATAAGCCTACTAGTAAAAACAAACACCTGCGCCTTAAATCGCGCACCACAAGCAAACCAAGAAAAAATTTCGGAAATGTAAAATAATAAAATCTTTTTGCCCCTGCACATTGCAGAGGGGTTGATGTTTTGGTGTGGGGAACAAACATGGTACAATTTTCAGCAATAATCATTGCCTGAAATCTCAATCAGATATAACACAACCCATTTGTAGCGGTAACCGCAGATTACAGGGATAACTATTTTATTTTTCCCCAAAAGACAACCATGAATTTTCTTTGAAAATTAATTCCTTCAAGGTGTCTCAGCAATCGATAGCCAAAATAAGTTAAAGTTCTATTTGAAACAAGTGTTATAATTCTCACAATAACAAAACTGAAAAGTGCATACCTCTCCTTCATCGTCAACAAGTTTTAGCCGATTTCCATCATGCTCCCTGACTACTGCACCAATAGGAACACTAAACTCTCCAGGTGAAGTTGGGATCCAAACATGATCACCCTATAAAAAGAAGTTACGTTCAAAAAAAATTTTACGTTGATATAACTTCTAATTATGACTGTGTAAAAAAACACCCAAAAATGCGCATGAAATATTTTGAGCTTAAGAATATAATACCAAAGTAAAATAAAAATTGTTTGTTTACCTGCGTTAAGATCGGCATCTTGACAGATCAAGTATTTATTTATGTATTTATTATGGGATCATGACCTATACACCACAAAATAGATTTGAGAAAAATCGTAAACAATGAGAACAACAACAAATACCAACACAGTGTCTTAAATTTTTTACAAACTGAATAATCAACATTTTGCACAAGTCTGTACTTGTGCTTAATCAGGCTTGATACATATATATAAATTAATTTCTTGCCAATTATATAAGTTGCCATAAGGCGCAGTACAAAATAAACTAATTATTTCATCTGTTTGTTGCAGGATGGTTTGAAACTTTAATTACATTTGATCAAATGTTTTATATTTAAATTGTCTCAATACACACAGTTAACAACCTATAGCTTGATAGAAACACAAATATCACTAAATTAGTAAAAAATGACATGTAAACAAAGAAGTTAAAATCAATCCCAAAAGTATTAATAAACTAATTCTCCACTTCACATACAAAAATTTTCTGTTATCCTTCTATTACTGACAAATGAAGGCATTAGTTGTTGCTAAAGAATCAATACATTATTGCATAATAACTTATTCTACTGTTATTATGTTTTAAACAAAAAGCTAAATCACACAAAGATCCTAACACAATGTAAACCATGATAAATATATTATGGCAATGTAAAATAAGACCTGGTTCTCATTACAAAAACATGAGTCAGCAATTATTTTAAACATAACAAGTGTAACTTCCAAATACTTTTTAGAAGTAAACACAGATGGTAATCCAACTAGACCTGGGGAATTGAGGCTGTTTCACAGGTTGGTGAAGGCAGGATGTGCTTCGCCTATCTATCTCTTCATGGCTAGAAAAAACCTAGGCAAAATATCAAAAACTTTACAACTCTTTAGTCAGGAATACAATTTGAGACCAACAATAGACTTTATTAATCAATATACTTTGCAAAGCCATGTTTTTCTGCATGTTTGACCTCTAAACTACTTAATAATTATTAATGAGCTGACTGGTTATGATGGTATTAACATAGAATGCTGACTGGTCAAAATTATTTGCTCTCTCTTAAAACTCATACTAATACATGAAATAATGACTAAATTATAATTATTTTTTTAAAATTATATACATGTTTATTTTTGGTATCAAATATTTTACAGTTTCACGAAAATTCATTCAACAATAATATACATTCATTAGTGCTTTAAGGAATATTAATTATAATCGTGGCTTGACCTGCGTTCAGTGTTAAAAACTTACTAAATTGCACAACACTGGTATATTAAGAGTCCATTTCTTCAATGTCAAAATATATACTACCAGTACCTCAATTTTGTTTGTATCAGTGGTATCAACAGGCAGATTTAAAGGTAAAAAAAGCTACTAACTTTTCCTTGAGTAAATCAAAATAAAACACAAAAACAGTTGAGTTTTCGGATCGTGTGCCATTAAGGAATCTTTTTACACCAAAAGTTTTATTTCTTTAAATGTCTCTCTTTTCAAGCATTCAAAAAAACTTCTGGGATAATGGTTGACTGACTACATATATAAAAGTTCAGGTTGATCAAGAGAAATTATATCTAAAAAATGTCAAATGTGCATATCGCATCTGTTAGCCAGGCTGCTGGGGTCACTGAGTATCCCTGTGCATTTAGGCTCATGCAATTACTAAAGGAACAAAATCACAACTCTTTTTAACAAAATATCTAAACATATTTTTATTAAAGTTTCAGCAGTACAACAGCAATTCTCATGTACAATGTTTAAACAACAACATCGATATATAATATATAATATATATATATAATATATATAATATATATATAATATATATAAGGGAAATGAAGGCTGCACATTAAAAAAGTATGTTGATTCTCTAAAAAAAATAATATAAACCTAACTGCAAAAGATGAAGAAATAATAATAAACAAAACCATCACCACTGAATGACTTCAGTAAGCATAACACAACGCTCTTGAGTACAAACCAGGCTTCTTTATACAAGGCTAACAAAAATATGCTTCTACAGAAACAATGTTATGGATATTATCAATGTATTATAATTATACCTGCCCAACAGCAATCAATTTCAATTGAATTTTATTAATCAAAGCTATTCTTTCTATAAATCAATACAAGTAATTATGATATTAAAATGCATTATATTTAAAAAGTCAGTCAACCACTGTAAAGCCAGTGACAAAAAGTGACCTGCCAATGTTGTGTTTTGTTAATTAGCTTCAAGACAATTAAAAATGATAACACTAATAATTGATTATAATTTTCTATACAGATGAATTTAAAACAATTTGACAAATCAAACACAAGCAACTTTTAAGTCTGGAATAAAATTTTGGTAAAAAAACAAAAAAATCAAATGTTTAATACTTCTTAAAAAGAAAATTCAATGTAACAAACAACCAATTTTAACATAATTTGCATACATGCATGCTCTCTTCACATGTTGGATAAAGGTTTGACCCTTGAACTCTTAACTACTCATTATAGAGGAAACTGGAACTTGTTAATTAATAAACCTAGTGCTAACTGGTTAGCAGGGTAAATAATACTAATGTCAAAAATATTTCTTGCTATTATAAGTACAATACACTATTGGGGGCAAATTTTTTTGGGCACAAATAGTCAATGTAATAGATTTTTTCCTCACCTGCCTTATGAGGACAATATACTGATGGAGGTCAATATTTTCGGGCAATAAATGGTTAGTGAAACGGATTTTTTCTTAGTCTTTAAATAAATCTAAAATCATTAGATTAGGGCAAAAAAACATGAATCTATGTATCCTTTCAACTGATGAAAAGGCTTAAAACTCAAAACGAAGTTATCAATTTTTTTCTTTCTTTCCATTAATTGCGTACTTAACATTCAAAATAAAAACAAACTAGTCTTAAAACATGTTAAAAAAGCATAAACAAAAAATAAAATACTGCTCGCCCAGTTAATCAACTGTTAAACTTGGTTGTTGTTATTGGTTATTTAAGAGCTAACAACAGTGCCATATACAGTGAAATTTTGTCTAGCTCACAGTGAAAAAACAAGTACACCTGCTTAATTTCTTGCAACAAAAAAAATTACTTCTTATATAAAAAGATCCAAAAATGCGTGAAACAGTAACATTGTCCTAATTAAACAAATTTATCATCTACAACCAGAGACCAGTAATGTGTGTAATGCTAAATATTAATTTTATCAGTTTATTGTTCAAAATTTAACATTTTATGCATCCACACTTGATGAAAATTTCTGCTTTTTAAGAACCATAAAATGTAAACGGATGCTTTAAAAACTTTTTAGTAAAACATGTAAGATGTTCTAGCACAAAATTGGATAGATATTAAATTTACTTATCAGAGTATGCTAAAGTATGCTGCTTTGAAAGAAATTGTCTTTCCATCAAGTAACAATTTCTGGCTGTTATAATTGCTAACAACAATTTAGAATGATCAGTCAAGTCAGCTCACATAATTAGTTGATTTTAAAAACCATATGTTTTAAATGGGTGCCAGCAAGAAAAGCCTTTTCCAAAGATAAAGTGAAGTACAACCTGAAATGACCCAACCTTCAATGGGTGTACTGTCAATGTTTAATGATAATCTTTCTAGGAAGTACAACAGAAAACACAAGTAGTAAACAAACAAAGATTAGAGCAGTCTTAATTTATTGAAAATTACTGGGAAATATGTAATTTTTATCATGAGATTTGGTTATAACAAACTTTAAAATTGTTAAATTAAAACTGATCAAATCATCCTCAAAAAAGACACCGAGAATAAATTGTGTTGTTCTTTTCTGCTTAAAGGGTGTCGGTTTTAAATTATTTTACTAGGCTGTATGAAAACATTTGTCATGCTGTAATTTACGCAAAAAAAGTATAACAATACTCTTCACTTAAAGTTTCTATTTCAAAAAACACAATTGTTTCTAGTTAATTGGGCTGTTTATTTTAGTATCCCAGCAGCCAGCCGTTTCTTAACCACTCATTAACCACTGGACATCTATTATTTTAAGTGTAATAACTGTCAGAGCAATAAAATATGAGCAAAAGATGCTGTTATATTTTGATGTCTATGTTTGTTCTACTTATCATACAACATCAATGTTGTGTGTTGCTTACTTAAATACTGCAAGAATTATACCTTCTTTATACAATGTGTTATTTATTTTAATTAAGTTGTAATAAGAAGTATACATAGTATATAGATCTCCACCTCCAGATTTTTATGCCAGCTTTGAAAACTATTATCATGGTATGATGCCGTGTCTGCATAAAAACATAACAAGAATAATGATCTTTTTAAAAATACTACCTTATTCTCCAAGTGAAGCAGTGTGTTTTTCAAGTCTGTTTTATTTGCTTAAGTTCTCAAAAACAACAACACACATGGTACAAACAAACCTTTGGATTAGAGAATATTTTTCAAAAACGAAGTCACTATCCACTACAGATTCACCTTTTAATGGCTGTTCATTTTCGACTTTAGTGACTTACACGAAAGTGGAGCTATTGGCAGTGAAAAAGTTGATGATCTCTGAGGACAAAAACAACATCTTAAATCATCCTAAATATAATATTAGGCATCCAAATATAACTAAAAATGACAGAAAAGTTCTCCATGGATACCCATTATTTATTCGATATAAGCACTTACCTTGCTTTTAACTTAAGTTCCCTATAAAAATAAACTTTTTGAACTAGCCAGCTAGCTATATCCTTCGAAATTTTGCATAGAAACACAAGTTTATTGCACTTAAAGCCAGTCAAAGCAACAACAAACCTTTCTAAAACATTTTTTAACAAATACATCTCCTTGTGTTTGTCTCTGTTCCCTCGTCAAAACGAACTTTTAATTTACTGATATTTAATACATTTTATGGACTGTAGTTTATTTTACTGCCAAAAAGAATACAAAAGAAAAAAATTAAAAAAAAGTAGCAAATACATACATCATAAAAAATAAATTTTTCATAAACAGGTTATCTGGACGTCATGTGGTTCTAAAGTGAGTATAACTTCCTGGACCTTAACCGTTTTAGTGGTTCGTTTATTACACACTATTTTTCGAGACGTGGTTTGAGGTTATTGAATAGTTTTATAGCCCCTTAAGGGGAGAAAAAATACTTTGATACAATTTTACGTAACTTTTCCTGACCAGTGTCTTGCTGTAAAGGAGATAAAGCTCAATAATTATTAATTTGTACAGTTCTAAAACCAATTGACTTATACAGACCACCAAATTAAAAGAAACTTTGTCAAAATATAATTGGTCATGTCTTAAGTAAAAAAAAATCTATAAAAAGAAATTAGTGATAATGATGTTGTAGTTTAAGCAAAAGAAATATTTATTTTGTTCTTTTGCTTTCTTCACAAAATAAACTTTTGTTTGTTTTTTCTCTTTCCCTACTAAAATAGTAGATACAGCCATTTTCATCTAACCCTGTCTACTGCTAGTGTTGATGCCAAAATTCTAATTAAGAGTGTTATCGAATCAATGTGCAGCTTTTCTAATTCAATTTATTTCATGTCAGCAAAATATTGCCCTCTGCTATATGATGCTATGATGCACAAACAAACAACAGTTAAATAAACTAAGAAAATTAAACCTAAAAAGGTAATTATAATTGCCTTTATGGTTGAGTAAAAAAATTTGATCTGAAAAAAAACATCCTTTAGGGCATGAGTGACAGATTGGTTGAGAATTGACAGATCTAGAGTCTTAACAAGTTGATGTATAAAATTTACATAATTAACATACGATAAACAAATTCATGGTGACACAGGTAATAATCTCAAAACACATCCTGATGTGAAGTTTAGACAGCCAAAAAAATCCTAAAATTGCAGGACACTTTAATTTCATTAAAACTTTGCTGCATCATCATCATCATCATTCTCGGTTTAACGTCAGATTTCCATGCTAGCATGGGTTGGACGGAGTATATTAATGACCCTCTTCCAATCTGATGTAGACTGTGTTAGATCTAAACTCAACTTCCGCTGTATCAAGTCTGTCCTTATAACCTCCTGCCAAGTCTTTCCCCCAAGAACTATGAAGTCTTTACACTTTCTTACATAATTATCCTCCTCCATTCTTTCGAAGTGCCCCAGCCAATTCAATCTTCTTGTCTGGATAACATCTTTAATACTACGGATACTTAGCCTGCTTCTTAGCTCTTAGACTGGCGTTACACATCCACCTAACCATCCTCATATCATTCCTTTCTAAACGGTCAAGATATTCCTGCTTCACTGCCCATGTCTCACTGCAGTACAACATAACGCTTCTTACACAGGCTTCATACAACCTACCTTTTACCTCAATTGACAAGACTCTGCCGGTCAACAAAAGAAGAAACTCTGTGAACGTTTTCCAAGCAGAACAAATCCTGCAAGTAACACTTCTTCCAACACCCCCCTCACTGCCCAACACATCACCTAAGTAACAGAAGTTCTCAACTATCTCTAACGAGCCACTGTTGTACATCATTAAAGCTTGAAATACTTCATTCTCTATAATCTTACCTTTCCAACATTTGCATACAAATTGAATGTCAGCTCTTAACCTTCCACCAATACTACTGCACTTTCATATGTACCCAATGCTTGTAAGTCTGATAAAAAATTGAGTTACTACTAGCCCCTTTCCTGCAAACTCCACAAGGCCACTTTCCAACTACAAGGTCACACTTTAATGCAATGCTACTAATCATAACTTTAGACATTGCTGCGTTCACCCTTAGCCCTTTCTCTTCTAGTCCTTTCCTCCTCTTCTCAAACTTTTTAACTAATTCTTCCATCCACTCTGCTATGAGAACCAAATCATCTGCATACAATAACTCCCATGGACAACCTTTTCTAAACTCCATCGACAGCACTTCTCAGACGAGAACAAACAACAAAGGACTAAGTACAGAACCCTGATGTACACCAACATTTACACTAAATTCATCACTAAGTGAATCGTTAATCGAATAAATTGTTAATCCTGACACAACTTCTAGCATTGCTGTACATGGACTGTACCATCGTAACTAGCCACTCATCCAAACCTAATTTTCTCTTGCAAAGCCCAGAGGCAGACCGAGAAAGACTTGGCAGGAGGTTATAAGGACAGACTTGATACAGAGGAAGTTGAGTTTAGATCTAACACAGTCTAGATCAGATTGGAAGAGGGTCATTAATATACCCCGTCCAACCCATGCTAGCATGGAAAACGGACGTTAAGCCGAGAATGAATGAATGAACTGGGCTAGCCAAAACACCTTCATCATTACGTATACACTTCTCACCTACAACATCTTGATTAGTCTTTTTTATTTGATTTGCTATCTTTAATACCTCATTGTGCTGGTCTTTCCTTCGTAACACATCTGCAAATCTGTTTCTCTCTGCTTCTGATTTTGCCTGTTGTACAAACACGACGTTAAGCTTCTAAGTAAATATTTTTACTACCACCTGACTTCCACTGTTTCCAAAGTTTCCTCTTTCCCTTTAACACTGGTTAACCTCATTATTCCACCACCAGGTCTGTTTATGTCTAGCTGGTCCTTTCGTCCACCCACAGGTATCATCAGAAGCTTCTAGAAGATAATTCTTCAAAGTAGTCCAAGTACTTTCAACATTGCCACTATCACATTGACCATTGTGAGCTAACTGCTGAACTTTTGCACTAAATTGTCTTGCTACAATCTCTTCCTTCAGCTTCCAGACTTTACGACAGGGCCTGTACTTCCCCTTGGCTTCTTTAACACTCTTCAAGATAATATCACAAACCAGCAACCTATGCTGGGAAACACACTCTTCCCCCAATAAAACTTTCATGTCCTTCACCACTTTTATGTCTGACTTTCTAACCAGGAAGTAATCTATCTGTGTCATATGTTATCAGCCTACTCTGTCTCTTACTGAATGATGTGTTGCAAACCACCATGTCCGTTGCCATTGCAAACTCAAGCAATTTCTCCACTCTCTTATTTCTGCTCCCGAATCCATAACCTCCATGCACACTTCTATAACCTTCAGATGACTTCCCAACATGACCATTAAAGTCGCCACCCACCATGACAAGTTCAATGTCTCCAAACTTTGATGTGACTGCTATTAATTCATCATCATCATAAAACTTATCTTTATCTTCCTCACTGAGTCATCTTCTATAAATTTATGTGTCATTTCTGCAGGTTACAGTCAAGATTAAGTGATACAATCAACATCGAACCAAGATAAATATTTATCTATAAAATTTTTTTAATGGACCTACTAATATTATGGTAAGTCTGAATGAAACAGAATTTTTCAGGCTATGTAGCTATATACTTATTTGATAATTGCAAGAGATGCTTTATCATGGGAAACTTAACACATTGTAATAAATTCAGGAAATGAATTCCACCCCAGAGGACCGTGTTATTTTTAAAACTGGGTATTAAATAATATCTTTCACTTAAAAAAACACAATTAAATTGAGAAGCTACTTTGTGCATCAGCAACATCTTGCCTAGCTAGCAGTGAGTGTGATTTGATTCAGTGTCACCAGCAGAACTGCGAGCTAAAGAGAAACCCACATGCTACATGCAACAATATGTTAACAACGCAGATGCAGATAGCTTATCATGTGGTTTAAGTTTTATCATGCCAGTTGTAGTTTATTATGGCACATTCATGATGTTTCCACGAGTCACTACTTCTAGACAGTATGTTGACAACGATGCACTGAAATTACAGTAGCTCAGTCTTTTTTTTGATTATATTTTCCAAAAATAAGAACATACTTGCGTGGGTGAACCATTCCTCAGTGAGGAAACCTTTAAGTCTTAATAGTCATCCTGCAATTGCAAGAAGCATTTTTCTTAAATAAATGTTAACCTACTACCACTGCAAAGGATTTCCATGACTGTCAGAGTTCAACCAGTACAATTTGTACTCAAAATATTGACCTAGCTAGTTACCTAGCTAACTAGTTATGAAGCTCAATATTATAAACTAGATAGTTTACCCATTTGTTATAGTTAATTTCTTATATTGTAAAAATACCACGTACTGATAAAATTAAATTCGCAAAACATTACAAACATTGATTGTTATCGTTTTCAAATTAGCTGTAGACAGGTCCAGTGCATATAAAGATTTTAAAGAAAGAGAGTATTCTATACTTTCTGCTTTGCCCTCCAGTCGGAAATTAATGTAAGCTTTCCTTTGATTTGACAAAAACAAATTAAAAAACATTAGCCTCGCTTCTGATTTGCATTCTAACAACTGCCTCGCTGCGTCAATTTATCAACAAGGCGGTGGGGCTCCCCACAATCTCGGCAGGGCCCCGCGTTGGCGCCACGCTCTGCACACCGCAATTATTATTACCAAGAAAATCTACATATTGAATGAAAATCAATCAGAGAATACTGGAGTTAAAATATTGCTGAAAAAGAAATTAAAATGTATTATTACGAAAAGATCTAAAAATGCAATATAGCCTTTGCTTCTGCAAATCTTAAGAATTCAGAAATATATCCTCCTTATTTTACCAAAACAAGTGATAAAGAACTACATGTGTCCTATGAGAAATTCTCGAAATAAGTGCTAAGGTTTTTTATTTCTTAGCAATTTACAGTTATATAAATATCTTTGAAGTCGTATTTTTAGTTCATGACAACATACAAAGTGTGTGAATTAATAATGAGACTCATTCATATTTTCGTGTATTCAGATACAACACCATGGATAAATGAACAGCTTCGTTTTATGCTTTATATGATCATATGAAGAAAGCGAGAAAGGCGGTGTAGTGTTTGGCTATCATGATAATAAAATTTGGATAAATTGAAATCGCGAAAAAATAAAATGAAAATAATTTGGCCTGCCTGTGGTGCTTAACATAAATCTATCCTGATTTTCTCTGTACTTTCTGTTTCAATGTAAATGTTAGATTAATGAAATTCTATAGCCAAACCTGAATTCTCCCCCTCGTTCTATGTCTTAATGTCATTTCCCACAATCTTATTCCCCGAGCTTATTTCTGATATGTGTGACACACACACGCCACATATCAGAAAACAAAAAAGGGAGCCCTGGAAACGATATTTCTATTTCCAATAAACTTTCTGCTGTAGTCCCTTTTCTCAAGGCTGCATCAGAGTCTCAATTTTTGAGGAAAAGCGTAGTCTGACGTACAAAGTAAGAGGAAATTTTTTTATCTCTCTAGATTGACTAAAAACACATCCTCTGCAAATTTTTCTTTTTTTAAATATATGACACCTAATATGACCGACAATTCTTTGTACGGGTCTCATGGACCACGCTGGGCTTCTACTTCTAGTAAATTTTTCAAAACAAGTTAGCGAAAAACTGGAGATATCTGTTGAATGTATTATATACAGTGTAACTTGATTCGCGTAACATATTAAACACAATAAATACAAAAATTACCCTATCCTGAAATAGACGTAGAATTTCAATTTTAACATTCGTTAAATCGAACTATTTCCGTATAAAAGCTACCGAGAGTTTACTGTTTTGAGGTAAAATCATCTCTACGTTCATTGCAAATTTTCGCTGGTAGGAACAACAGAGTTTCCACTTAGTAGAAAGTCTTTGCAACACCAGACATTTTTTGACTAAAGTTCCATTTCTCATGTTTTCCAGTTTTTTTTTAGAGATTTTATACTGGAACTCTCTAATTAAGTAAATTTGATACAAACGTTATGGATAAAACCATATATATATATAAAACAGTTTGCAAAAAATTATTAGTAATTCCTTGAAAACAGATTTGAAATACAATCCTTGCCAATACAAAAAATGAAAATAATTCTTAAATGATGTTGCAGGCAATTTGAAAAAATATTTTGAAAATCCCAGTCAATTTCTAACTTTCCTCACTCAGTGCTCCTTGTTCAGTGCAACCTCGATGCCAGTGCCTGTAGCGTTTTTTGAAATAAGGATGAAACTTCGTCCTCATATGAAAAACGCTACAGGCCCTGGAATCGAGGTTGCACTCAGTGCTTAAATACAAAAATAAGTGAAAGAAACTCAATTTGTGATTTTATTAAAAAAGAAAATTATACAGAGAATCACAGTTATTATACATAGGCATATGTACATTATCTACAGTACGGTATCATGTCTAAATAATCCTAAATTAAATGTCCAAAGAAAAACAGGCGTGAAAAATGTATTTATCTACTGCGAACGCCATCTTGTTCCTCCAAATTTTTGCCTTTGTAGATTTGAAAGTATAAAAAATTTCAAAAAAAAAGATTTCTAAGCAGCCATCAAATACTCATTACATACCCTTTACTATCATTATTCTTCATGACCGACGAATTCGTAGGGCGAGAGAAACCCCCTTTAAAATTGGCGCTATCGTAGAAATCTTTTGAATTTAAACTAACTAGATTGGAGAATAACAAATTGGCGGACTTGCTCCTTCATTTATTTCCCTCATCCCCCGTTTCGTCAGCACTCCTTTTTTTACAAAAAAAATTTAAGAAACGAATTTTAGATCAAATCTGTGAGAAAAAGGATAAAATTAGAAGTAGGAAATTTAATTTTTTCACTCCTTTACGACTGTTGGCGTTTTATATAATTTACTTTATTTGCAAATTCTTTCGAAAATAAAAAGATTTACATAAATTACATTACTAAACTTATATAACTTCAAACCAATGTAAATCGTACTTTAATACAATCAACACAAAGGTATATTTACATCACACTATTTTTCTGCACGAGGCAGCAAAAGCACCTCTTTAATTACATATAAAAAACGAGTTTTTTGAAGCGACATAATAATTGCAAAATTACCATTGTGCGTCACATGGGACATGACCTTAATAACCACATGTAAAGGGGGGTTTCCACGAAGCGAATTAAACGGCGAATTCGACGGCGAAATCGATGGCGAATTCGCTTTTTAATTTTCACGACAAAATAAATTACACGCCAAATTCATTGTTTACATTGGTTAACCGCGTTCTGATTGGTCTACAACTAGCAGCGAAACCTTTAGCCGCGAAAAAGTAGGAACTGTTTCTACTTTTCAGCAAAGCGAATATTTCGATGCAAAATCATAACAAACAAAACTGCGCATGCACAGATACAATTCGCCGTCGAATTCGCTTCGTGAAAATCCCCCTGTACTCAGGAATCTTCTCTTTTCAGTTTGATAATATTAAGATCCTTTGAAAAATGGTAAACCATGTTTAAAATAGAGCTGACCATTTTTAATCAGAGGTTTGATTAGAAACACGTAAACAGACACCTTCTTCAAAAAATTATAATATAAAAAAATAAAGACTAAAGTGAAGACTGGAATGCTATCTCAACATAACTGGGCGCGCTGCACGGCGTTAACAGTTTGTCTCGATTGTTCGAATTATCTTCAAAACAAAGATAAAAACAATTTAAATCTCTAAACATTAAAAGTCTTTACGCCAATCAACTTGACGTTTCTCAGTGCCCAATATCTCTTTTTAAAATGTTTTTTTAGAAAAAAACAAATACTAGCGATATTTCCTTACCTCTTTGAAACCAATTATTTGCAGATTTCTTTTCAATTTCAATGCAATTTCCGGTAATATGAGATACTCCCTCCTGCCCTTCTCCCATCTTAAGACCTTTCCAGAAAACACTTCAAAAACGTACTAAATTTTTTACATAAAAATAAATTCTCCTTGAAAATGACGTCATGAATGTCTATTTTACTGACGTCATCATGTATTTGTGCAATTTGTGTTAGACGTTTGACTTGACGTTTTCACAGAAATAATAATAATTACAATCCCCTTAAACATCAATAGCGCCTGAATGGCGCACTTCTTGTGTGCTGGATAATAAAGGCGTTCGCTCGTCCGTTGATTCTTCTGCACTCTCCTCCGTAGCTGTTTGCTGCGAACCCGTACTAGCATTATCAAAAGGCTCTAAATGTTTATTTTTTCTTTTCTTTTTCTTCTCTGGATCAGCGGGTTGTTTGCACACTGGACAGAGCTTTTTACCCGATGTTAACCATGGGTCTACACATTTACAATGGTAAGCTAAATAAAAACATAAAACTCTTACTCCGCAGGGAATACAGAAATAGATACAGCCTTATTAAAAGCTCTTTTAAAAAATGATCAAGTCAATTTACTATGTTTCCCCCATTAACGCTACTACAATTAAACAGGGTTTTTTTTTATAGACACGGTGTAGACTGACTACAAGAATTTTTTCTGTTTTTTTTTAATTATTTTAACAATGTCAAACTTTGACCATCTATCTATCCCTTTTGATAATCTTGCAAAGCCGAAGTGGGCTGGTCACGACATTTTTCGCCTCACCGTCCTCCATACATAAAAATATAGTTACCATGGTTACAGGGTAATATTCTAATTTTATCATTTTCTTCGTATTCTTCAATACATATCGCGCACATATCATACTCATCACCTGCAAGGATAAAAGTATATTATACAAAATCAGGGGTATTAGTCCAGGAGCTAGGGGGGATTTGGTTATGTTAGGAGCAAATTCTACTGTCCATAGTGTCTGTATGTGTCTGACGTTTCAGGAAAATTATGTTTCCCATTTTGAATTTTCTTGTGAGTGTGCATTTTAAAGACCGGAATATAAAAGTCAGTTTCCCAGGGCTGGTATACGGAACTTACAAAAAGGTCAATATCTCAAAATTTGCTTGTGCTGCAGCTTTAAAAGTTGAACAGAACATACATCTGCAGATAGGCTTTTAAACATGGAATAAAATGTATTCGTAAAAAGTGCTAATGTGAGCAAAAATTTAGACATTTAATGATTTTTATAACTCCCAAAAAACTTCATCGACGTACAAATTGATATAAAAGTTCTTTTGAGAGCATTTACAAAGTTTTATAGGTAATGGGTAATGATATGTAAATATATTATACTTTTGACTGTGGTGAGATTTTAGAAGTTTTCTATGGAGAATATCGTTTTATACACTGTCTTTATGTGATTACTGTTGCAAATAATGGAAGAGTTTTATGAAGAGTAGATAAATAGACAATAAACGATTTAAAAACATGTAGTGCTGTAAATTATGTATTAATTTTTTGATTCTCGGAAAAAGAAGAATATAATTGGAGCAAACCAAACAAAAATTGTTATAATATTCATCCAGTCACTGTCTTTCTCGCTGTCATTTTCTTTCTCACTAAGATCCTCACCGTCAACATCTCTACTACCTTCGCAGTCGTTTAGCTCATCACCATCATCTCTCCGTTTTGGCAATTTTTGCATTCAAAGAAAAGCATTGACATTGGTTTGTGCTGCAAGTCATCTTCTTGCATGAACAGGTGGTAAATGGTCTGGTCTCTTCACAATCCACTGTAATTCAAGGCTGCGGTTCATCACTTGCCAACCACAACCGTCTGGTTTATTCGGAATGTGGCTGCTTTTTAGGGCCTTTTTCCTAGTTTTTGAAGTAAAACTGTATCTAATACCCTGCTAATCTCTAATATCGCAGATTGCAAACGCTTGAAGGGCTTTGACTTATTTTTTTTCGAAGAGTACTACCACAATTTGCCAGGGGTAGTGGCAACGCACCAAGTTCATATTGCATAACTTCCCTCAGATCCAAATTTCGTCATGGTTGGATGGAGAGTAACTTTAAAATAGCCTCTCTGTCATGGCAAACTTTTGAACGTCAACCATCGTCAACCATCACTTTGATGGTTGACGTCTTTGTATCAAATGTTTTCAGGGTTTTTTTTTCCTTGTAACATCATAAAATCCAACATTGTTAGTCTCGACTCCATCCAAGCATGGTCTACCGACATTCTGGGCGTTTAATAAAATATTTTGTACATCCTCAGTTGTTGTTATACCAGATAAAAGAGAGACGATACTTGTGCTTATCAGATATGGATTTGCTCAGCTAGTTTTTAGAAACATTTAAGGTGGGATGTACTTTATAAAACATAAACTTGAAATAATAAATGCCCATCCATTTGAACTTTCATCTAATACCAAAAATCTAAACCATAAAGATAAGTGTCAAATTATTCACATATAACATCACAGCAATTTAGAACATGCTCTTCATCACACTTCGTCCTCTTGACACCAAGGTCCTTTGTTAAGCTTTTCGAACTGTCCAAGTCAATGGTCCTTCTCATATCTGCAGCAAGTGTGGCAATATGAAGACTGAAAAATCTCCAGCGTTGAACTGATATTGATACTGCTTTGTTACATCCTGATCCCGTTTGATCACGGTTTGTTTGCTTCATTACTTGACCAACAGGCAGCATGTTAAATGTTCCTTCGTTTCGTCTAGTAGAAAAATTTTTATTTGATATTCTTGGTAAATTTGATGGAAACCTTGTTTGGAGTTGTTGTTGACTAGCCCAGTAGTATCTGAAGTGTCTTTCATGGTTAAATCGATCGTAAACATGTACGCAAATGAGCATTTGTTGCTTGTGGCTTCTAAGCTAAGGTTTCAATCGCCAACACGTCTAGCTTTAACAAAGTCTAACAGAATTTGCATCATGTCAAGTCAAACTTTGCCACAAAACAAAATTCCTGGGTTCAAAGTTTGGTGTAAAATCCTTCTAAAGTAGAATAAAGGTGATCCATCGATTGGAAGGCATCAATCAAAAATTGTGCTTTCCTTTTATGTAACAATTTCTCGAATCTTTCAGACTCAATACACTTCACACCAGAATGTCCATTTTTTCGCTGCATTGTTTCATACAGACACTTTGCAACCCTGACCCCACGATTGTATTGCTTTCACTGAAGAATTCTTTCCGTAGAATCCAGACCAGCAATACCCGCCTCAATGATTAGAACGCTTAGACTAGCCGAACCAAATCTTCACTCGCATGAAACCTGCCAATCACAGGTTGACAATACCCCTTATAAGATTGTTTATAGGATTGTTCAGAACTTTCAAAGCCGTTGAATAGATTGCTTAATCAAGAAATATACCCACAATATGTTCAGGGGGTTAGAATTTGCCCCTAAGACAGTCAAATGTCATTAAATTTAAACTAGCAAATTTTAATAAAATGTTTAAATAAACTTGAGGAGATTTTAAGGATAAGATTCCAAATAAAGTAACTATTGTTGGAGAATACGGAACAGTTTTAAGGAGACTTTTTAATTAAGGGGTTTTTGAGGAGGTATGGCAAGCCTTTTTATGCATTTCCTAATTCTTTTGCATTCCTGGGTGACTTTGTAACACAATCTCCTACCAAGGGACTATAATTGCTATTTTGCAGAAATACCTTTTTTAAACTTTTTTGTAGGAATTTTCTTCAAATTTGCTGGCGACAACCTGGCACGCTTCTGTCTGACACGATAACGACAATAACGACCAAGCTAGAGAAAAAAGCACAAAGATTAATAAACACATGATGGTTCAGACAGCTGTGTGGTGAACAATCCAAATATCTTATTGTTTCTTTACAATAATCGTAATAATGTTGGTGTTTGCAACAGTGTGGATGAATGGTGCTCATCAATAAATTAAAAGAAAAAATATTTAAAAACATCATTAAAGGAGCACTAGTTAATATCAAGATCGGTGTTAAATTAGGGTCGGTGTTAGTATTGTTGTAAATAAGAGTTCGGAAATACAGCTAGAAGTGTTTTTTTCTCACATCAGTAAGCAACGCCAGGCTAATTTTAAATTATAGCTGGTGGCAGACCAAATAATAAGGCATTTTAGTATGTGGAATTTCTTCAATTCTCAAAAAGTACTGCAGGTATCATCGTAAAAATCCATCAAAACACATTTACACATTTTTAATGCTTAAACAGGAATTCTATAAAGCTTTTAATACATTCACATGTGTTTACAAAAAATTATTTACATGTAAATAAGCCAACTACAAGTGTACTGCTATCCAGTGCCAATCTTAATAAAAAGTATCGAAAAAAGCAAACGGCATTCTTACTTACACTGAAAACAAACATAAAGAAAAAACAAATCCCAACAACCACTGCGAAGGGCACCAAATACAACTGCAAAGGTATTGTTGGTATGCCTGATATCCGTATTATTGAACTAAATAAAAAAAATAAATAGTATTACCTGGGTTCCTTAGTTTGCAAATTTTTATCCATATTTGTGAGAATTTTGTTTGCACGAGAATCACTGGAAAGGGTTAATTCCCGAAAATAAATCTTCGCAAAATTACTAGAAATAAATAAATTGTTATCCACCAATTTTATTTTTTTCCCTTGTTTTCCTGGGTAATTTTTTTTAGAGTTAATAAAAACAATGGAGTCATTCTATGCCAAATTAATAGATTTTCAGAAGGATCCCTTCGCAAAATAATTCTTCACCAAAAAACGAAAATGGTTCGTTCGCGAAAACAATATTCGAGAAATATCTCAACATAACCGTTCGCGAAATTAATCTTTGCATAATGCATAATGGGTGTGATAACAAGAGTATTTCTTAGAGTTTTATTTTCATTATTTCGTTTCTGTTTCATGAAAACTGTTCAGATTGCTTGTAAAAAAACGTTAGGGTTAGAAGTTGGGGTTAGGTCTTAATTTTCTCACAAAGTTTTTGATCACTTTATTTAGTTTCGTTTCCAAAGTATTTTTCAAAGGAAAAGGAAATTAAGAAGATGATGACATAATTTAGGGGGAGGTCTACCAAATAATTATGATTGCTTACATGGGAAGAGTGAGTGAAGAGTCCTGGAAAAATTGACAATATAATGTGTGAATGGTCAAGGTCTGATAAATCAGGCATCTAAAACTTTCGACTTTTTCAATCTACCACAAAAAATGATGAGAATATTGACTTGCTGGTAAATCCTTATATTTTCTTTATATCAAACTTTAATTTTTGGTCCTAACTTTTTTTACAACTAGCAAAATTTCTTAAATTTTTTGAAAGGTGGCTTATGAATGTGTAAATGTGTTATTTAAATGTGTTCTATATCAGAAGCGAATGATTGAAAGAAGTTATTATGGTAAATTTCTGCGCTATCACTGTCTTGATCTGTGAAGAATTTAATTAATCAAAGCGTGAAACCGGTTTTTACTTAATTTGACATTTAATTGGTTCAATTTTGATAAAAAATAACATCTCTATCTAAAATACTATCTCTATTTAAAATTTTATTTTAAATGTAATGAATTTTTGAAACCTTCGCCAAAAAAAGATTTTCTACAGTGATTAGAAATTTTGAGGAAAGAAAAAGATAAGTTATGAAAATAAAAGGATAATTAGCAGAGTCAGGTCATAATTTTAAATTTTATATGTTTACATTAGGTTACCTATGTTTTTGTTTAAATGCAGATCAATTTCTTTGAATCCTTAAACTTAAGTGTAAAGGCAGTATAACTGAAAACGATCAAAACAATAACAATTTCCACAAACAGTCCAACTTCCTGTAATTGAACTTTCTATAACTCCAACAAACTTGTGATCCTCAATGAGGAAAAAATCTTTTTGCAAATGAACATTACGGAACTTACTTTGTGTAAAATAAATAATCCTGTAATGCGATACCAGATTCCTAAAAAACATGTTAAAGCATACTACATTTTTCCTTTATAAAACCCCCCGGTCAGTATACTAAACTTCTTCTTTATAAAAAAAACCTGCTCGGCATCCACAATTTCAACAGTTTCTTAACTTCTACAGTTATTTTAGTTTCTTAATGGGTTGCTTTACTAAATTCAGTGGTATCTAGTTAAGTCCAAAGTAAAATTATGCCAACCATACAATAGTTTCAATTTTAATTATATTGGATGCTCAACATTTAGTGTCTCATAGCAAAATGACCAATTCCTGGTTCCAAAAAGTTATGATTTCTTACTAAAAGTATAAACACAAAAAAAAATTTTTTTCAAAAAGTTTATAAAAAAGTTTTTATGATTAAATTTACTGAAATTGACCTTTGCTTAAGGTACTTCAACCACTACAAAAAAAAGGCTTACATAATGCACACATACTGCTGAAATACCAGAGCCTTCACCTGAAACATAAAATAAGGTGTTTGTAGAATGCAATTACATAAAAGAGCTTACATGCAGTATTCCTGAAAGTAGGCAAACCCTAGAGGGCTATATAACCCTATGGTTGGAGAGCTTATCTTCATTCACAATAAACATTTAAACTAATTGTTAAGTCAGGTGTCTTATGGCATGACTTTATAAAGTTTGTGTAGAAAATAATGACATTGTCATTGCAGGTACAGGTGTTGAATGTTTAGGTTTATTATATTTAAAAAGTTGCAAGACGTGGACGAATTATGTTTCCCGTGTGTCTTTTACTGCCAAATTGCCAGAATGTGTTTTTGCAGCACTTTTAAAAATTGAGCTAGTCTCACTGTGCGCGCATCTTTGGTCCTACTCTCATCATAAAAAGATGTTTATAGTGATTTCAAAATAGCAGCGTCTCTTATGTCATTTGTAAATACACTTATTATAGTTGTAAACTGCAAAGAAAAAACAGAAACTGGAAATTTTATAATATAAAAAATTTTAATGATGAAAGTGAGAGGCAACACATGCTTTTATAACATTTCCTGCAGTCAGTTAATAGTTCCCAATAGTGAAATGCAGGAAATATTATTCTTCTGTGTCTAACAGTTTTTTTAACATAAAAAACCTAAACACGTGAACACCTAAGTCTACCATGACAATGTAATTATTTTCTACACAAACCTTACATCAATTGTTCCATCGTTTAGTTTTTTAGTTGTGAAGATATTATTACAGTAAAGTTGAGAATTGGGTTCTACAACCCCTCAAAATCAAGGCAGAGGTATGTTGTAACATTGTAAAAAAGATATCACCTAATTTCGAAGCTTACTGTCACATATTTTGGTAATGATTTTACCAAACTTATAAATAAACATACCACTCATTGTTGCAATATCTGAACTTGGCGAATTCCGATAAATTATTGCTGCTTCATATCCAGCTTTTTGTGCATTGAACACCTAAAATTAATGATCTATTGTATAAGTATTATTACTTGAAGGGAAGAAATTAAGAATTTATTTTCAGAATTTTAATGGCAAAACAAAGACCCCAATTCTATTTTCCTCTGATACAAACCAAGTTTTATTGCAAATTTTAGGTGCAGTATTTATTAGGGTTTTTAATTTTTAAAATACAAAATGAGTAAAAACAAACAAATGTTATTCTTTTACTACAAATTTGTTTTTTAATTAAACATTAAATCAAAAAAAAATTTAATATAAGGTACAAATTTATGTTGTCATAAACAACATGTATCATTTCCTTGTCACTTATTTTTTCTTGACTGTGACTTTCAGTCCGTTTTCTAATAAATGCTACATACAAAAAACTATACTTCTGATTACTGCTGCATTTTAAGGGTGGTGTTCAACAAAATCATTTTATATGCCTTTTGTCATTGGTTAATATTTACTTGAAAATTTACAGCAACAAAGAAAGGGTATAACAAAAAAGGCTGTTAATCTGGCAAAACAACTTAAAATTTCTACTATCACATACCTGTTTTGCATAAGAACAGGACTGCTGAGAAGATGATTCTTTTATTAAAAGGAATGCATGATGTGATGAAACAACTGCTGGAAACACAGATTGGCATGCATTTAAAGGTCTTGCAAGAAATAATTGGCCCTAAAAGCAGATGCATTATCATAACTCTATCGAAATAAACCTCCCTAAGGCATATAAAATTTAGGATCAATTTGAGGTAAAGCTACTTTGCACATCATCAACGAACTGCGTGGGAATGACACACTAACATACTACCGCAGTGACCCACTTATATACTGCCTGGCAGATTCTTCTGATTGGCTTGCAATTTATTAGCCTGGCAGTGACTCTCTGCCGGGTAGTATGCTAGTGATACGCAAAATATCTCTGCATTAATTTAATCACACTGATTATATACTCACCCATTAGGATCAGAGTGAGTAGAAGGATATTCCCCGATATATTATCTATATTTATAATGTGCAGATGTGCAAAAATGATTTTGAAACAAAAAAAACAAAAAAACAAGGGCTGATCCAGTAGGAAGCACAACTGAATTTTTTTTATAATGATCATCAACAATCTGAAAAGACCAGTAATCTGAAGAAACTTACTTGTAAACCCTCCTCAGGTATTTCAGGACCAAATTCTGCTTCTTTGTCGCTAAATTGCTGTATAGTGAGATTAGATGACCTTGGTGGATACTAAAAAACACAAACATGTCCTTTATTGTCCTGTTTTTGTATTATTGTAATGTATTTATCTATCCAGTTACTATCCGAATACTAGGCAAGTGAAAACTTTATAAATATGGGAATCTGCCTATAAACACCATAGACAAAAAAAATAAATTAATAATAAATTAAATTTTCAAAAAAAAAAAAAAAATCAGCACGGAAAGATTGCATTACAAACCTGCAATGATCTAAAATTTCATAATTATAAAATAAAATTGACATAAACATAACACTGCAGGTGTTTTAAAACAAATTAGATTACTATGTTAGATTTGTGTGATGTCAGAAATGAATGACTTGATTATTAAAAATAAATTGGCTGAGGCTAACATCTTAACTGGTGTGTTTAAAAATCAAGCACAAGTGACTATACAAATTCAAAACTTTAATTTCAGTACAATCCAGGACATTTGTTATTTTTTGATGACAAACCTCTCATGTTTTTATGTCAAATAATTTGTGTTAAGTATATCTAAATTTCTATTTTTTTTACTTTTTTGCAAGAATAAAACTTGGCAAACACATTTATAAAATTTTTATGAAGTACTGTTATTGAAGCGTTTTCTTGGAAACCTTACCTTTCAAGAGAATACAGTGCCTAAAATAATAGCTGATTGGACCATCAGGATTCAAAAAGGAATGGTCAAATTGACCAGCAACTAATTCTGTATTCATTAAAGACAGTTTCGAAATTTATGCAAAAACATGGTTAATCAATAGCGTAGCTATAAATTGTATAACCCAAAACTCTGAGATCATTTAAAACTATAGACCATTTAAAATATCAATTGCAAAATAAATGCCAATTTTTATTATGTTGTTAAATTATATATTTCCTCATTTTTATTTAATAATTTTTTGATGTTTTAATTCACTTTATAGAGCCCCTATGAGTGTAACAGTGTTAAATTCATTCCTTTTTAAAAAACATGAGAATGTGCAGAAGGTTTATTTATAGTAGCGTGTGTGTACATTGTAATAAAAATAAAACAGGCCCCTCAAAAGCATGTGGCAAAAATTAAATTATAAATGAGCAATGGCAAAACATTCTGTGCATATGATTGTTGCGTAACATTTTTTCCTTTCAGGAAAGGAAAAAATGATTTAAAAAAATTCTCACACTAGCATTTTTTATACAGTTAAAGGAAACCCGAGGTATAAAATGATGTTGGACTTATATTATAGAGCTTAAAAAGTTAGCTAACAAAGTCTTTTTTAAATTTTTTAAAAAGCTCTTTTCGTTCTTGATTTTGTTTAGAATTAGGGAGTTAGCATTACATAAATTTGTCCCATAAGGACACTCTAACTTAACTAGTTGTTCTATGGGCGAAGTCGACGGTAGCTTATGGTCTGTCGGTCAGCAAAATAAAAATAAATTTATTGAGAATGTAGAACAAAAAAAAATTAAAATAACAATGGCGGAGGGTGTTACGACAAGCATATTTTTCTATGCATTTTATAATAATTTGTCTCACTATAAAAAATGTTTGGATATTTGTTCTCTTGTTTTGAATTATCATAATAACTAGTTGTCAGGGTGAAAAGATTAAAATACTTGCATGCTCAAAAATTTGTTTTTAAAAGTTATGCAGCAAGAATATTCCTCTTGTGCTGCTTTGAAAGTTATACATAATATACTTGTGATTTTTTAAAAGTTATACAACAAGTTATATTTGCGCTGTTTCGAAATTTACACAGCAAGTTATTCTTCTCCCACTTAAATAATAAAAAAAAACAGAAAAGAGATTTTGATAAAAAAAAATACTGTTCTTTTATGTCTTTTGCACAGTCTTATAAGAAAATCTAAATTTTAGTGCAAAATCTTTTTCAGACTATAGTTTAGTTGAAAGAAAGTCTTACGCAGCATTAAAATTATTACTTTAAAATTCATAATGGAGGAGGGTGTTACTACAAGCGTATTCTATCTTAGCTTTATTTTTTTGTCTATATTGTATCAACTAAAAGTCTTGCAGCATTACATTTTAGCTAGCATAATTTCAATCATATATAATAATCATAACGAAGGAGGGTGTTAAGACAATATTAATAGCTTTTTTGTTATAAATCACATAAAAATTTAAAATTTCGTTTAACCACATAACTATTTTTGCAAATATAAAATTTGTGCATCGCACATTTTAGTTTCATCGGAACAAATTACCATAAGCCAAGAATTAACTGCAAGTGGCCTTAACAGCAATTAACATTAATGATTCACTTTGTTTAATAGAAAATTGTAGATTGACATTCAACCAACACATCATTGATTATCTTCTAAGCTCATTATATTTTCACGAGATGGGATGAGAAAATGTGTTTTTTCTCAAAATTTTTTTGTTTAAAACTTTTTTTTCGGTCGGGCCCGCAGAACAACTAATTAAGTTGGAGTCGCCTCATAAGTATAGTTACAAGGTTTAATTTTTATTTTTAAGCAACAAAAAAAATTAATTTGCTTATTAAGAATTCTTAGCAGTTACCATGGCCAGGGATAAAATATTTTAAGTGCTGGAATAAGAAATAATTTTATGATAATATCACTGTTGGCAAATATGTTTTTTGACTCTGGAACATTTACTGGAAATTGGTAAAATCCCCAAAAAGGCAAATTCCAGGACTTAAGAAGACATAAACACCTTTAAGCAGTTGTTTTAATTAGAAAAAGGTGCAAATATTTATACACTTACATCATTCAGACTAAACCCACTTTTATTGATTAAATTTCAACTATATCCAGTCAGGAAGAGACTATAAGAGTCACAATCACGGCCACAGATTATATATCTACAAACTCATCAATTTAATAATTATATTATATGGGTTAAATAAACAAGTGTTTAACATGGATAAAACTAAAAAATATGATTACCGCTTTAACATAGCCATCCACACTGGTAATTTGTGTTACCAACACCAAGAGTATATAATTATGCATATCTTTTTCTAAAAAAGGATGGAGGAATTAGTATCAGACTAGTTGTAAACTTGTGAATGTAATCCACAGGTTTGATTATTGAAATAACTGACTAATAGTGGGAAGAATGAAGGTGTGTGTAACCACTTTTAACAGACAGTCAGATATATATTTCTTATTGACAAGTTTCATTGTGACGCATGTTGTTTATAATCCCCAGACCTCTTACGCAGATCGACAGGCGAAATAATGCAGGCGGTAAGCCATGTTCCAAACCTTTTTTTTCAGGTATATGCATCTTTTGATCTTGAAATTAATATATAGCTTGCCTGCAGTTTAGATTTAGATCATACAGTACAGTCCAGATGTAAGCGTACGCGCACGCTTAAGTTCCACACTTTTTTCTTGGAGGCAATAGTTGTTTGTCTTTTTTTCTGACTAATTATCTCGTGAGTCTTGTAAGTCATTAACTTGTGCGTAATAAACAAAGGATTATTGAAGAAACAATAGCTTATTATAACAGCACGTAACTATTGTTAAATAGTGTTAACATAACTATTCCCAATAGCATAATTGCAAATGTTATCAACTCTACCAATGTGACACGAAGAGCCATTGTTTAATAGTTTATTAAATAAAAGATTTGCGTGGAAACTAAATAAACTAGCGAGAAGGTATTGTTGGTTGCGCGGGTTAAATAAAGCTTTTAAGTGATAGAAATCATTAAATTTTAACAAAACTTTAACTTTGATAGAAAAGCTTTTTTAGATTGCGTTTTAGAAGCGTTTAAAAAAATTTAAGCGAAAAGCGGCGATAGAAATGTTTTTTTAGATCACATTTTAAAAGTTTAAAAACGAAAAGCGGCGATAGAAATGTTTTTTAGATAGTATTTTAAAAGTTTAAAAACGAAAAACCGCGATAGAAATGTTTTTTTAGATCGCATTTTAAAAGTTTAAAAACAAAAAGCGGCGACAGAAATGTTTTTAGATAGTATTTTAAAAGTTTAAAAACGAAAAACCGCGATAGAAATGTTTTTTTAGATTGCATTTTAAAAGTTTAAAAGCGAAAAACCACTATAGAAAAGGTTTTTTCGATGTGTTTTAAAAATTTTATACTCTTTCTTTGGTATTAAAATTTAAAAAAAAATGTTCTCACAATGAGTGTTTTGAACTTTCCAGAATGTCAAAAGTTATATTTTTAGATTTTTTCTTTCTCCAGTGTTAAAATTTAATTTGTTTTCGAAATCTTATCGTGAAGGGAAAAGTCCAGAACGTAGGGTTTTTTGGTTTGCGTTGCTAAATGTTGCCCTTTATAAAAAGAACTTTTAAAAGTTTTGCATGTTAACAAATATGTTTCGACGATAAAGAAGTATTACTAAAAGTTTTGAAGCATTAGTTTTTTTAAAAAATCCTTAGATCATTGGATTTGTTGTTTTTTAAGAGTGCTTGTGTATATATCGAGATTAAAATCGCGGTACTATAATTAGTTTTGTTGTTAAAAAAAATAAAAATTCAATGCCCTTCGCGTTTAATTTTTTCTCTCGCAGAGTATTGTTTATAAACAATGTTTCTTGCTATGCTTTTGTTTTTTTACGAAGCAATTATTTTTCCGCAATTTGAAAGGAACTCGCTATCCTATTGTTTTTTTGAACAAATTATTTTTGCAAGTTGACTGTACAATTATACTTACATTTGGACTGTACTGTATCTCAGATAAAAGGTGTTAGTATCCACAGTACAAAAGTTTTTAACCATAATTTAACTTTTTTCACCTAAGGTCTGCATTTTTTTGCCTGTCAATTTTTTTGACTTTTTCTGCACATGCGCAAGAATCCTGTAAAAATGCAAACATTAAAACTCATCTATAAGGAGTCACACCTTCAGTATAAAGCTTTTCTCCAATTTCCTCCAAGTCAATTTTTTTATGAGAGAATTTGTACAGTTGTCTAGACGAGGGTGCTGACTCGCCGAAAACGCTGTATATACGAGGGGGCAGCAGGCATTTTTTTCGGGCTTTTTCTCAGGGTTTTTGTCTGTAATTAGGAAAAGCCTGGACCCGACCGAGCTCATTGTTTCCTTTAAATTTGTCGAGAAGAAGGAAGGTGCTATTTTGTCGTCGTACTTACAGTTTATTATTTGTGGGATTTTATTACAGATATTTATCGAATTAATAATATAAAAAACAGTCTTCCACTATCACTGCTTGACATTAAATTATATATACATATACATAGAAATAAATGTTTAAAAAAATGTTGTTTTGGGTTAATTTGGGTTTCTTCAGGCGAAATTTTAAGTTTTTTAAAAACACTAGTAGACGTCCAACAACTCTGTGGTTTTTGCAGCGTTTCTGATGAGTCGGCACCGTAGTTTGTCTAGGAAATGTATTATATAGTTTTAAAAAGCCATATAAGATGTATGTACGCATCCAGTCATGCTGCTGGTTACAGTAAACATATTTTCAAGGATGGCATCAGTGATTAGCTATAATAATTAGCTACCTATTTTGCCAGCAATACACTCAATCATAGTGCCATGTTTTTCCAGCGCGCATGAAATAACATTACGTAATGCTATCCAAAAAAGATGCGTGTTCAGAAATGGAGGTAACGAAACATTAGTGCAGAAAAACTCAAGGCTAGCAAAGCGAATATAAGGAAAAAGATCGACTAACTGCTGTGTTATAGGATTCATGAATAGCCAATACCTTGGAAAAATCATAGTTACTACAATAAAAAAATGAAAAGAGACAAATGCTCAATTCACGAGGGTTTATGTCATCATTCGTGCTAGTGCAAAGCACCATTCGTTAATGCACATGTTATGGTTCAAATTATAGTTAAACAATCGCTTTCTCAAAGCATAGATTAGATGTCTACTTTGCGTAATCCCTTTCTGAAAATTACTTTGCTAAACAAGCATAAAAGTGACAACAAAGATTGCACATAGATGCTGTGCTTGGAGCGGTACGCAAAGAAGTCAAGCTTTGAATGCATGTTTCATTTGTGCGAATGTTAAAATAAAATTGTGCAAGTATAGCATGGTTAAAACATATAGTGAGTAAATGTTGAAATCTGAATTTCTGCCACGTTTTTATTGTGGATTTTGTTTGTTTTGAACATTTTCCTCCGTGTTTGCTTGGTTTGTCTACATTTTTTACCTCCATTTCTGCGCGCGCATTGGCCATTACATAATCACTTGGATGCCCACACAAATAAATATCGGGACTGTGATTTCATGTATTGTTTTAAAAAAACCTGGAGATGATGCCATAACTCTGTATTATTAGCAAAAATTTAATGCTATTGAAGTCAGTGAAGCTTAATTGCATTAAATAAATTCTGGTTTACAAGTTTCTTTAGGCATTTTCGTTAATTTCCTTCGTGCTAATTTTGTGATCGTTAATTTCCTGGAAAAATGTAGTTCAGGCGTCCTACTTCTGTACTTGTACCTAGCCAGTAGCTACATAAAGAGTGAGCATACAAAAATATCTAGAAGTAAAACTGATGGGTAGTTATATAGCTTACTAGCAAGATAGCTACCTATTTAGTTAGCTAGTTCTTTATTCCAAAGTTGCTAACCAGAGAATCATTTTGTTTTGTTTTGTTTTTGACAAAAAAACATGCCGGCTGCATCGATCATCTCGTGCTTGTTATAACGTATCGGCATGGCGCGCCAAACTTAGTGAAACTTTCCGCAAACTTTTTTTGACCTTTCATTTTCGAAAATTTATTTAGTGGCAAACTTTCGATATCCCCACTATATTTGTTAAAAAAGTCAATCAGAAATGTTTTACCTTCGTGTAGCCTAATTTCTCTCAAAATTCAGAAGTTATTTATTTTTCCATTGTGAATTAGAAAGAAAAGACGACAATACTTGATATGTGGCGCCGTAGATTAGTGGTTATAGCTCTCGTACTCTGTGCGGGAGACCGGGGTTCGATTCCTCTTGACGGCGATTCAGCATGGGCGAGTGAATGTTACCATAGCCCCGGGTTAACCCAAGCCATGTGAGGGAAATTGGGAAGATGGCACACTGTGTGGGCCGTTGGATGTTGCCGGGAGTTGTCTGGTAGAGCGCGGGCTCTAATTGGGTCTGCGTAGCTCAAAATGAGCATTAAATACTCTAGGACTCTCCATCTACGCCATGGCCCCTCCTGGAAATAATAGACAGGGTATATCCCTCGATATTTGTGAGGCTAGCCATGTAAAATATGCACATCTATCTATCTATCTATACTTCATGTAATATATCCAAGGGCTTGACATCGGTATACCGATTTTGGGGACATCTAATTTGGGCGCCCAGCTTAGACACAAGTAATTTAAAATGCTTCAGAATTGCGTTATTTCTTTTTTCAGGATATTTTATATCTCATATTATATTTTTTTATATCTTCAATCACAGAGAAGATATATTTTCATGAAGAAAACTATGTTTCTAAAAAAGAAAACGATATGCTAAAGCCATGTATTTTTGTTGCCCTAAAAATTTTTATCTGCGGCGCTATCGATGCCCAAAATAAATTTCTGGATCAGTCCCTGTATCCTAAAAAACTAATCCAATAATAACAGTCTCTATTAACAACATTTTCTGCTTTTCTATCATTAACAAATATAGCCGCCCACTTTAACCGTATAATCCCGAAAAATAGTTTTTGTAATATTTTATTAACAAACCGTTGCCGTGCTGGTAACAAAAATGCAATTTTTCGTTTACATAGATTTGTCACAAATTTAAAATCTCATTATACTCTAACTACTTTTTGTATTCATAAATTTGAGAAAAAAATATTTAACGGCAGGAAATAGTCAGACAGACAGAAATTAAATGTAAGAATGAGGAAATCAAAAAGTGAAAAAATGTCAAACTTTGCTATTTGCTTTCAGAAAAATCACTCGGCCATTATCCAATTGAACCAGCAAATATCAAGTTGTTTTTTTATAGGTTAACCAAAAAATTACGATTGGAACTTCTATCAAAATTTGAGAAATGCTCAAACGTAGGTGATACTTTTCGTGTTTCTTTATTTGAAGAACTTATCAAGCCTCAAAAATCTATTTCTGGGAACTTTTTTAGCAAAACTAAAACATGCGGCAAGTATTCCAAAAAACAATGATTTGATTTCACAGCTTTATCATCATGTCATGAACAATCGAGTTTATTTTAGGCTACGTTGGACAGCCACAGCTGTCATCGACAGACAATGATCGTAATCATCTTTAACTATTTATTAATTGGGAAGATAATTGGAGCATCAAAATCAACCAATTAGATTTCTAGAATTGATAGGAAATACTTAATCCTTTCTTTCACTGTTCTTGCTGCCCAACCAGACTCCCGGTCTATGCCTTTTAATATTTCAGTTAAAAATATTTTCATTCTTTCAGCTATGGTCCGCAATCTCATTTTTGTCTGCATCTACGTTGCGTACGGCTCTTTTATGCTCTTGCACACGTTGTTTAAACATTCGTTTTGTTTCACCGACATAATCAGCATCACAATCTTTAAATGGGATTTCGCAGACAATATTGCATAGATTCTCTAGACATTTTTTTGTTTTTCGGATGCGACAGTATACTACGTAGCGTGATTTTAGATTGAAACACCGGCTTTGTTTTATGACATTTTAATACCCGAGTATGTTACTTGTCTCTGGTATATATGGCATACACCATTGCATACACACTATAGCTACAGTTTCGTCCTATGCATCCTCTCCGTCACCTTTATTGTCAGTTTTTTTCCTGACTCTTTTTTTTAATCTTTTGTCTGGGGTACTCGTTTGAAAGTAAAGCGTTGTTTATATGAGATAACTCTTTCTTTCGGTCAATTTCTCCACTGACTCCATTGACTATACTCTGTCCAGTAATGACGCCACTATACTTTCTTTGCATGACATTTGGTGATTACATGTGTAGTTCAGATATTGATCAGTATAAGTTGGCTTGCTGTATACTGATACTGATAAGTTACCAACGTTGCGAGTACATTAGAGTGTCTAAGAAAGCGTACCCGTTTTTTGGCATTAATTATATATTGAATTTCTGTGTGTAAATTATTAATACGTTCATAAAATGCATCTAGATGTGCATCATTTAATTATTAAGAAAATCTTTTCCAAGCCAGGGAGCATGATCTGCAATTAATTAGTCTCACGAGCCTGCATACCACAGAGAAAGTTGGACCACCGTCAAATAAATGCCATGTTGTTAAAGTAGAATTTATCAAGATAACCCTTGTTGTCTAAAATGACCGTCGTTCGGCCTTTATCTGCTAGAAAGATTATTATAACATTATCCTTGCTCAATTTAAATAATGTGCTGCATTCCTGTTTCGTCATGTTGTCCTTTGGGACTTTTGCGTTTTGAGTTAGGCTAATTTTTTAACCCATATCTTGCTATGCTTGTGGAAAGAAGCATAGCGATAGGAAGGTTTTCCGGACTGGGCATTTTTTAAAGATAAACCATGATGAAAGTAGGACCCGCCCGTACATGAAAAAAATTGGTAAGTCTAGCCTTTTACCATCTACTACACAAGGAATGACCTGCAGATCTGTTAAAATCCAAAGATTTTATTGGTGTTAAAGGAAGCAAATTTGCGAAAACTCCCAAGCATTTGCCTTGTATTTACCTATTTTGTATTAAGAAACCAACTAACCAATTCAAAAATCTTTCAAATTAATTCAGCCTATCCGTTTTTTATCATGTGATAACATGATAAAGTCAGTGAGTCCGTTTTTTTTATGTGATAACATGATTCTATGAGTGAGTTCGCAGAACTGTAAGACAGAGGAACCATAGAAGGGCGTTCACCTTACGCATGTTGTTTGCTTGATGCTGCGCCCAAATCTCGTCCCGCTTTTTAATGGTTTGGCTACTGCGATTCTCCGAATCTTGCTTGCATGTTTCCAGTCTACTACTTCATCGACCCTTAAACATACGACAAGTTCGGGACATACCAATGTCTGCATTTCTCTACCTTGAATTTCCCAGGATATTTTAAGTTGGCGTACTGACAACTTACAACTATTTTCAATTCTCAGCTAATGATCCGAATGTGTGATCAAACTAGATAGTTTTTCTTGTATTTTTTGGTTTCGCATTGCTAAATCGATTAGTAACTTCATCTTTGATATACATGCTTAGGGGTAAATAGGTTAAAGATATACCAGAGAGTGTAAATGATGTTTTCTTTAAGTAATACGACAATCGTTTTACCATGTCACAGTGAATAGTTTGCTTTAGACGCTTTCCAGTTTATATTGCGACATCGATTGTTTGTAGAATAAAGACACTTTTAGCGCTTCATAGTTCTACATCTGCTGGTTAGCTTTGCCGTCACCGATTCGTTACAAAGTAAAGTAGGAAGTGGGCAACTACCCCCACCCTTTGTATGTCCTCTACTTTCACTTCCATGTTATATTTTTCTTATTTCTTATTTTGCTTCTTTACTTGAGACATAAAATTATGCTTTTTTAGCTTTATGCTTTAGCTAGCTAGCAGTTACGGAGAAGCAATAATTAGCCTGTGTGTAACATTTGATACACCTACCTCTCTTGAGCTAATAGCTAGGTTAAAGTTTCTCTTTTTACCTAATTTTTGAAACTTTTAGTTCAGGATAAGGCACAGATTTGGAAAAAAATTTCTTGTTAATAAACAATTTCCATATTCAGAATCTTTTTTGTGTAAAAATAAGAAATAGTTTCTGAAAACGGAAAACCACTTTCAGTTTTTCAGTTTTCTCAAGCTACTTTGGGTTTCTGCATTATAATCTTGCAACCAATAAAAAGCCCTACCAATAAACTTACAAATATTAATTAGAACTTAGGTGTACTTCAGGGGTTCTTTTACTACTAGAGTTCTAATCAAATTTACCCTTGTCCTCTCCAGGCTATTTTACCCCCAGTCAAACTGAAAAACAGTTTCCAAATTCAGAAACAATTTCTGTTTTACATACCAGGGTAAACGTCCAGCTTTTTAAATATTTTTTTGAATATAAATGATTTATAGATCAAAAGTTAAACCTATATTATAATTCGTAGGCGTCTGTCTGTCACGCCAAGGGTAACCACAGCAGCAAAACCACAGAATGCGAAAAATAAAAGACAGCGAACTTGTGGATTTATTCACTGACTAGTTTAACAATATTTGCATGCACTGACATGAGACAGTGTAGATTGTGCAAAGCTAAATTTTAGAAAATTTAGAAATGATTCATTATCAGACATTTGTTTTACAACAGTTGCTGCAACAAAATAACCATTATCGAGGGATTAATGACAAGTGTCCCTGTAGGCCACTTGTCATTAATCCCAAACCATGGTGCCAAATTATGGCGCTATAAATTAGTGGTTATAGCTCTTGTACTCTGTGCGGAAGACCAGGGTTCGATTCCTCTTGACGTTGATTCAACATCGACGAGTGAATGTTACCAAAGCCCCGGGTTAACCCAAGCCGTGTGAGGGAAATTGGGGAGATGACACACTGTGTGGGCTGTTGGATGTTGCCGGGAGTTGTCGACCCTAATTGGGTCTGCGTAGCTCAACAGGAGCATTAAATACTCTAGGACTCTCCATCTAAGCCGTGGTCCCTCCTGGAAATAATAGAAAGGGTATATCCCTCAATATTTGTGAGGCTAGCCATGTAAAATATACACATCTATCTCTCACCACTTCTCTACAGTCAGCAAATTCTTGCAAGCTGACTTTTTATTTCAAATTCAAACCCTGCATCACCATAGATGAGAGTCTTTCTTAATGGTGACTATGCATTTTTGTATGCCACAGGAGCCAACAGGAGCCTATAGTATGAAATTCATAAAATAACTGTGGCTTTTCTAGTTTGCAGGCAACTGTATGAAATCAATTATGTACAATATCCTAGTCTGTTCCCTTTAATTAAATTTGTCAATTCAACTTAAAGGTCGCCATTACTGTCATTTGTGCACAATATCATCCACCCGTATGAATGTTTCAAAAGATTTGTAGTATTTCCGTATCTCAACAGCATAGTCCAGTCGATTGCTGAAAATAACAATCTGCAGTACTGGTAAAAAGGTTGTTTAACATTGCGCTTCGCATATCGCGATGGTATTCTTGATCCGCGATAGACATTTTTTTTCTTTCAAATTGTATCGATAGAGCTTCGCGATTCATCATTTTCAGCAATTTTTACTAGATTTTCATTTTTGGCAATACAACCAAATAAAAAAAATTCTTGTGTTTTAAATTTATTTTCATGAAATCTCACTCCAACGAAAAGTCAGCCATTTTTGAACTATTCATTGGGCATGCGCGACTTTCATGGGACCAATTATGATGAGGGGGAGCTAAAAAGATTATAGCATAGGCAACCTTGCCCCTGCGCTCTTTGTCTCTTTTTTTATAATGGGACATGACAGAGATACAAAATACTTCCTCTCCATCCTTATATCAAAAAAAGAGAAAAAAGCCCTGGAGTCGAGGTTGTGGCGTGGAAATAAATTCGAAGGAAGACATTGCAATTTTTTTTTATAAATTTCAGCAAAAAATTAAATTTAACCAGTACAGTTTTATTACTGATTCAGTATGCACAGTCATCAGATAAAAATAAGTGTTAGTATCAGTTCTGCTCTAATGAAAAGCATTGTGTCATTGAATGAGGCGGACGAGGGGCTTCAAAAACTAAACAACGCCGAAGTTCCTTGTTTGCCGATTTTTTACCCTGATGAAGATATCGCCAGCAAAAGCGTTAATGAAATGGGTTAGCAAATTATAAATGACTGCGTTGCACAAACCCTGGCAGCGTACCAGGTGGGTGGATGAAAATCTATCATTGCCAAATAGCTGCTAGAAGTAAAATCGGGGTCATCTCTTATTGTAGAAAAACTTCTGGAACAACTGACATAGTATTCCTGGTCCTACACAAGCTGTTAAAAATTTAATAGCCAATTTTGTAGTGGAGCAAGGGTCTAGTAACGTGAGAACACTCTTGCCAGTGAAGGAAACGCTATCACAGCCTGCGAAGAAAACTATAAAGAAGGTAATATTGGATTGTTCATCGTCAACCAAAACAAAAAGAACAAATGTGCGAAAAGCCAAAAAAGTTGATGAAAAGAGGTCACCCTCCATGCCATTTCTACTAAAAAAGAAAATTAAAATGATTGATGCTTCACATCGTGTGAGAAAAAAATGTTCAGAACATAGACACGACGAACGCTGGATAGGGTGTTGTATTTGTAGCAAATTGGCCTGCGATGGTTTGGCAAAGATAAAAAAAATTAACAAAGAAAACATTGAAAAACTGAAATTTTATTGTGAAGTTTGCAGAAAAAAATAATATTATAACACTTTTATTATAACAGATAGTGGGTCTAAAAGTGCAGCAAATTTTATGGATAAGAGAAGTAATACATAAGTAATAAACTGTTTAGACAAAATATATATACTAGTAATTTGTTTTCAATATTCTTTAAAAAGTTTGCCGCAGACTTAGATTTACAATACAGTTTCCAATATTTTTTGTGATTTAACAATTAAAAAGACGTAGCGTTAATCATTTTCCTCATCAACAAACTCTTTAAGTTCCCAAAAAAATCAACAAGTGAAGCGTGGTTGTCCTTCAAATCATTTAGCAAACTTTGAAATACTCCTGTGTGTGTTTGCATAAAATTCGCACAATGTAATTGTGTATGTACGCTTTTATTATGTCCTTTGTCTTTCTTCTCAAGTAATTGAGTTCGCTTCTTTCCTCTGGTGTAATTGAGTGCATCAACTGTTCGTTATTAATCTCTGTCTTCAAAAAAATTTTTGTAACCGTATAAAATCGTTTTATTTTAGCTAGTTTAGTAATATTAATCAACTCTTCGTCGAGTTGCTTTCCATTAATTGAAATAAAGTCTTTAAGGAGAAACTCCTATTTTCGAATACATTCTCTCCATTCGTTTATTTCGTTTTCAAGCTTGATGCCTGTAAGGAAGAATTTTTAAAATCAACCATTTCAAAATGCTTTGATTTAAGCTCTTAAAGTTGGCGTAATTTTGCATACGTTTTTCTTCCTTTTCTATCCATTTCGCTGGTAAAACCTAGGAAACCCTCAACACTAAATTCTGAATCTTTGCATGTTTGCAGCTGCGCTCTGACATACAAAACAATCAACTCCCGTAGTGATAAGAAAAAAGATGAGTAATAACTCCAACGCCTGATGGTGATCTTTACATCTTCTGGCAACAAATTGTGCACTATCAGTTTTGTAACCCATTAGATAACATAGCTTGGTGAGATAGGGATCCAAGTTTAATTTGAAGAAAGCTTTGATCGAATTCATTTCAAAGTGCCCAGCCGCAGGTTTTAGTAAAACCCAGTCAAATTCCCGATAATAACCAACAAGCTTATTATGTTTGCTCATACTGTGTTTAACAAAAGTTTCCTTTTTAAAGTGAGACGTGTTGCAGATTGAACAAGTGTATACGTCTCCTTAATAATGTTAAAACATATTTGAAATGGTAAACCTTCAAATTCAACTATAATCCATCGGCGTTTTTTACCACCATACTGTTCTAATCCAACTTATTTTCCAATTTTTCTCAAAACTTCTGTACACTTCTGTATACTTCACAGTTTTCACAATGTTTTTGAAGTCTTGAATTGTGGTGTTTGGAAGGAACTCACACCGTTCTTTCGCTCGGTTTCTTACTTTTATAAGGACGACCTTGTATTTATTACATACCTTTGGTGGGTGAATCCCTGGATCATCCTTGTCAATATCGCAGCCCAGTCGTGAAAAAATTCATTAGCATCAGCCTCTTTCGGTGCTGGATAGTCTGTGTTCTTTAACATCCAATTTCCATGTCGTCAACGGTTTTGTTAGTTTTCTTCATGATTTTAACTCATTTTATACCAAAACCATTGGAGTGATTAGTGTATAAGCCCGTTATAATAAAATTGATTTCAGTTCTAATAAATTGATTTGTTTTGCTTAGTTTATTATAAAATGTTTGTGATTCTTTAAGAATGGAAGAAACAAATGGTTATTCTATATAAAAGATTTGCTTATAAATGTTTGAAACGTAGTGGTCAATGAAAATTACAAGATTAAAGTTGATAAAGTGGACCTATTTATTTGTTTTCATTTGAGCTCGCTATTATGGCTTTGAACGCCATTAGATTTCCATACTTATCAAAGTCAAAGCTTTTGAGCCAAACAGCTCTGATCAAAAATTAAGTGTGTATACAAATCTTATGATTTAAGGTAGTTGCATAGTTAAACTTCAAAAGTGTAGCTCAATATAGTATCCATGACACAACCTTATCTTTTCACCTCACAAATTGCAGCTTTATTATCAAATTTTAAACCATATCTTGTTCAGAGGTGCTCACCCGCAAAAAACACCCAAATAAGATAATACACCTTCTTTATAGTTTTAACCAGAATAATCAACTGAAATGTATTTTAGAACAAAATATTAAATATCTGTACACATAAAGGAAAACAACGAAAATTAGTTAAGATGGTGAGATAAGTTTTAGTTTTCCTTAAAATGTTATTTTTAATAAAAATAAGATTATATAGCTTCATTTTACTTTTTTTTTTTAGATTCGTTACATCTTACTTTTCAGTCGACAGGGAAAATTGCGCTTACAGAAATGGTACAACGCAATGCCGTTAAAGGAAAAGAAAAAAATTACTCGTGATTTAACAACTATGATATTGTCAAGAAAACCGAAAATGTGTAGTTTCCTGGAGTACAAAGATTTAAAAGTAGTGTACAAGAGGTATATATCTACATTTTAAATTTCAGTATTGCGCTTCTTAGTCAGTCTGGTGACATTGTTTTTACTTTCTGTAAAATGTTATACTTGTAATGAATGAGAAAATGAGATGCATAAGGTTCGTCTCTGCTGAAAAATGTTTATCAGTACAATTCGAAATTTTTCAAGCTAAAAATCATTCCAATAATTTTATAAAGGTAAAGATTAGTCTTTACTCCCTTTCCCTTTTGAATCGTAAGATAACTTATATATTTATTTTATTTCAGTGGACAAACTGTTTTTTTTTTAGATATGCAAGTTTATTTTTTTGTGTTGCAATTGAACGTGATGATAACGAACTACTGGCATTGGAAATTATACATAGATATGTTGAAGTACTAGATAAATATTTTGGAAATGTAAGCTTGTTTTTTTTTTGTTAACTGCTTTTGCATCCAGGTGTTGGCTTTACGTAAAGTAGGAACCAGCATTAACCAGCAGTATTTCGAAGTATAGAGAACCACCAGTATTATGAAGTAAACAACAGAGAACCAGCAGATTTTTTAATGTTACCACAATAGAACGATCTGTACCCTACCAGATAAAAACAAAAGAAACACAACTACTGCTTCGAATGTGCGACATTTTATAAAGTATATAACAGTCCATGACTTGTTTAGTCTTCCTGAAATGTTGGTTACGGTGTAATTTAGTCTTTATCCACCAGTTGATTGAAAGACTGTGGGCTTTTTGAAAAAAACTATACTGACTGTATTAGTATTTTAAAACTAGTATTGCTTTCAAATATCTGAATTGTAAACCAAATATTATGAAAAAGGCTATACGAAAGAGAGTCCAAAACGAGACATTCTTTTCTTCTGGTAGACAAAGTAAAGTTCCAATGAATTAAATGAATTCATGAAATGGTTACTGAGAAACATAGTATTGATCACAAAATACCTTAAGTTGATTAATTGTCGTGAATTTTATCCATATTCATAAAAATTGTACTGTACGAAAATTCCCAGAAAGGTGAATTTGCGAAAATAAAACTTCACACAATTACTAGAAATGACTTTTTCAACGAAATTAACTAATTTTTTCATGTTTTTTTTGGAGTTGGTAAAAATATAACCAGCCTCTGTGAGTGAGGAATTTAAAAGGCCTGAAATAAATAAAATTGCAAAAAAAACTAGATTTATGAAATAAATCTTCGTGAAATATATCGACATTATTGATTCGTAGAAATCAATTTTCACAGAGTAAATTTAATAATTAATTGCTGGTTTTCTGGTGGTTACTGCTGGTTCCTACTTTTAGTATCTACGCCAGGTGTTCTATCATTGACTGTAAATTAAAAAAATATTTTATCTTCTATATTTTAGGTCTGTGAATTAGATATTATTTTCAATTTCGAAAAGGTATTAGTAGCGTATTTAAGTTTTTTGACTAGAATCACCAGATCTTTAATTCCTACCTTAATTCCAGTGTCGTTGTAAAATGTTGCCAAACTTATTTTGTTTAATTCACTTCTGGGTGGCTTAATGTTAAGAGATCAGTGTGATGACAATGTAACTTTCAGTTTGAATTAACCTCTATCAAGATTTCTGGAAATGCATTTGTTTTTACAAAGAAATTATAGTAATGCAATCATTTTTTAAAATTTTCTTTAATACCTTAAATTTAATAAGTAAAAAATGTCCATAAATAGGTTGACGTTCCTAGAAAGTTAGTTCTGTGCAAACTTTTTTATCTTTGATGTTCCTTCTAATACATTGTCCTCTTATTTTCCAGGCATACTATGTGCTGGATGAGTTAATTCTTGGTGGTCAGATTCAAGAGACAAGTAAAAACACTGTTTTAAAAGCAATTGCACAACAAGATTTGGTGCAAGAGGTATGTTAAACATTGTGGGTTGGAACACTGCAGCTTATCTATTATAGTACACTGTAATACTAAAATTTAGAGTGCATTTAGCCAATCAATTGACAAGTACGAACAAAAGCTCGAAAAAAGCTCGACGTTTTTTATTTTATTATTTTCTAACCACTATTTTCACGTTGAAACAAAATTACTTGCCTGTTTGGTTTGAAGACATTTCGGCATTTGCGTGGGCAATTACCGAGTGCATACCTGAGTTAGAAAGAAGGAGACGAAAGTGTCAATACTTTTAAAATGTTCTTTTTACCTTAGGAAATAGAACATTTTGTGACGGAATTTAATTTTGTAGTTGAAAAATTGCCGAGCAGAATTTAAAATATAGCGGAGTTAATTTTAGCCATTTAAGAAAATGAAACAGGAATGTCAGGACTTGTCAGGAATTTTGAAAGTATAAGCAAAATGTCAGGAATTTGGTCTTTTTATGAAATGTCAGGAGAAAAATGGCAGGAATTTTAAACATTCCACTAAGACCCCGCGTACTGCATATTATTTTTGATATCAGTTTTTATCTTCCGGTTGTATTTGTTTCATCATTTTTTTTCTTCGTGTATATTGCCATTTTTTTTCGTCCTTAAAAAGTCAGGTAATTTGTCAGTCATAACTATAGGAAAAAGTAGTGAAGAAAATTCGAAAATGTCAGGTTTTTTAACTGAAAAATATCCGAAATGTCAAGAAAATCCAAGTCAACTTTCGAGTAAGCACCCTGTAAAATGGTTTTTGTTCATTTTTATATTGTTCTGAACGTTTTCGAACGGTATCAGAAATCATGTTATAAAAAATTTCGCGACTGAGCAAAAAATTGTAGGTTTCGTGGAATTTCTTCCCTTAAAGTAATTAAGATTAAGAGACTGTACACGGGAAATTGTTGTGATATAGAGAGAATATTTCTTGTTATTTTGCTTTTAGGATGGTGAGGTTCCTACGTTAAAAAACGTCCTCGAAGAGCTCGGACTGTCTTAAACAAACTGTGCCTTTACATGATCTTTTTTTTTTATTTAATTTTGACTTGAGTAACGATTCCCAGCGCTTTCACTAAGTGAATATTTATTTGCTTTTGGTTGGTTGTTATTTATTATACATTCGTTACCAGGCTGTCGCGTGCACGAAACCGTTTTAAAAGAATTTTGTTGTAATTTTCTGTTGTAAGACTGCCCTGGTAACGAACTTGTGTTTATTATTTGACTTATTTATTTTGCTGTTCTGTTTTTTTTATTTATCTAAGCCTGCTAGGTCGAGTGATTTCGACTCTATTTATACATGTGCTGTTTGCTTTACTATGGATAATAAAGGACGCTTTTGATTCAAAAGTTTTAGCTGTTCGAGTAAAAAAAACTTGCATTTCGTATGAAAATCTACATGACAGACACAGTTTTAAACTGTTGAACGATGTGTCACCAGAATTTCACGAAAATAGAGAAATATGGTTCTGTTTCTTATGTTCGTAAGCGACACTAGGTTAAACTCTTAAACAATGCCTCAGCCTTAGTTTTGAAAATGTACCACTTCTTACTATCTTGCGTAATAATTGAATATTTCTTCGAAAATTTCGAAGCAATATTTATTTGTCGCTAGAAAGAAACCCAGCCGCATTCTAAATCATTTTTTATCAACATTTTAATATCCGAACTTCCGTCTATGAGCTAAAGCCATGATGGCTGCGTTTAGCAACAAGAGATTTATGAGATATTTCAGCGGTTGGATTTTTGTTACGAGCTTAAAACTAGTATATAGTATTTAAAATTAAAAACCCCGACTCGAAGATAGACTTTAAATAACAAAATAGTTGTAAATTTAGATTAATTTCGTGAAATTATTCTGCTGTTTACTTTAGGGATTCTTTTGACTTCTTTCTTCTTGTTGTTTTTTTCTTTTATAAGAATATGCCTCATAAGAATATTAGGTTAAAATCAATAGGTTTATTGTTTTAGACAATAGAGAAATGCTTGGTTAGAATTTTGATAGTCTTATAAAAGGAAAGACGTATTGCATATAATCATACTAAGTCGTATTGTTGCTTGTTCTGCTTCTGTTTTTGTTGAGTATATAATTCAGATTTGGTTTATTTTTGGGTTAGGGTGTTACCCTCTCATGAAAGAGCTGAAATCACTATTTTGTAAACAAATTTTTTCTTTTAGCAAAATGAGTATTTTTCTGACTCATTATATACCATTACGTTTAGTTGTCAGCGATAAAATATTCAAACTGGCATTAAGTTGTTTTTGTTTGTTTTCTCGCGCTGTTTGCATAACTATTTTCATAAACCAAAACACGCAGGATCGTGTTGTTAATGTTGCCATAGCAACATATGACAGCAAAACGTTAGAGAGTGACTTTCGTACCATAAATGGAAAGATGACGTCATGCGAAATAAACAGTTATTAAATTTAATCGCTTATTAATTTTCCAAAGTTATGCCCCGTAAAGTATTTACACAAGATTTCATATATTTCACTTTCTCAAGCTTGAATCAATGACCTTTTATACACTTGCATTTTAAGAAAAAGAACTTCCAACTAAACATACCCTTGTTCACGGTAGAAAGTGCAGATACATAAAAAAAGGAAGCAAAGCCACGTCTTTTGTGCAAAAACCCAAGCCCAATGTCCATTTTTTCCCGATAAAGTCTTCCAGTTGAAACGGGATAACCTTAAATCAAGTGAGAACAATATACTACACACTCGGATCATTAGAGGGTCCAATTTTTAAAATTGAATATGAAATGTTTGTTTTTTGTATGATAACGATCCATTTCGTCGAATTTGACAAATCGAATTGTGTATTTTTGCCTTTAAGATATAATTCTTTTGTGTCATAATCTATTAAAACTGAAAAAGAGTCCTGAGGACGAAGTTGGGTTGGTGTTGCCATTAAATATCGTGTCTTAAGATCTTTTCGATTTCATTTAAATTTACTTGATCCGATATTTTAGTAGTATGCTACAAAAAATATAAATCCTAAATGACTTGATAAACAATTTCTAATCCTCTTTAGGCACACTAATATAATTTTTAGCTTTTTGTTTTTACGGGTATACAAGATATACAAAAAGAGGCAACGGGCCTTGGGATCCAGGTTGAGAGAATTCCTTAATGGTCCCAAATTATTAAACGTAAAATCTATTTAAAAAAATCAGAAGGAAAATGTCCAAAGTTTTTGGAATATGCGCTTGTGATTTTTGTAAAGATTGATGCATGCGCACGCAAAAAAAAATAGGAAAAAAAATTATTTCAATGTTCAGCGTTCTCGCTGATTATGGGGTTTCCCTTTTTTTTTTGCATGCGCATGCGTGTCAAGCTCGAAAACTGGTTCGACGTTCGTCTCAGGCATTTGAAAAGAGAAGGCGACAAAGTAAGGTGAAAAGAGTACTCCAACTTGAAGTCTAAAATTTTTTATCTTATTATATCTCCTCAATACCTAACATAGTAGCAACTACATTAAATAAATTACTTAGTTTGGAAGTTTAAATATTCTTAAATAAAATTAGTAAGAGTGTTTTAAGAACACTTTCTTAACTCAAAAGGTTGGAAGTTTGGTCTTCACTGCTGTAAGAAGACTCAATGGCTTCCACTGTTGCAGTCGTGAATAACCATGCAGATGGCAGTGTGTAAGTGGGATGGTATTTTGTATCTGTTGTACACCTCATTCACGGATCCGGGATAACATGCTTGAGATTATTTATCGTTTAAAAAAAAGCAATATTTTTAAATTTAGCATCAAATTTTATGAAACTTAAATTTTCTGAAATTATCCCATATCTAAAAAAAGAAGATTAACTTTCTAACACTATTTATACATGTAACCAAGTTTGTGCTCTTTTTTAGAACAAATCACGATGCAAAAAAAGGATCTGCAGACTGGAAGGCAAATTTAAAACTTCCTCCTAAAGATAAAAGGATAAGAACCGCTGTAAGCTTTATTTTGTTTCTTCAAGATTTTGTATCCAAAAATTGCACTCATTACTACCATGGTACACCTCTGCCACGTTTTCCTTATGCTCAATGTTGCTCTGTCCTTTTGTAGCTTTTTATGGAGATTAAACATTTCTGGACAACCACAATTTAAAATATAGTTAAATCCAAACCACTAACGTCTCACAGATACCCTAGATCAATGGGACCCATGGTGGTACAAATTTGCCAGTTTTTGACTGCAAAAAAGAAGCAAGATACTGTGGGTAGTCAATGAAAACACTGTACATTACCAAATCCATAATCCTGAATTCATTTTTAAATAGGATGTAACAGACACAAAAGGAAATGATTTTGAAGATTACTGTCTAAAACGTGAACTGTTGATGGGGATTTTTGAAAAAGGATTTGAAAAACCATCCCCAATTCAAGAGCAGAGTATCCCTATTGCTTTGGCTGGAAGAGATATTATGGCCAGAGCTAAAAATGGTACCGGAAAGACTGCTGCTTATTTAATACCTTTGTTAGAACGTGTAGATCCAACAAAGACCCACATACAAGGTATAAAATGCAGTATTTGTTATTTTTGGGGCCATTAACAAATAATTTTTTTTAATGGCTTCAGTCTGGTTATGAATTTCGCTTCGGCACTCGGCAATTGCCAAAGTATTAGCAGTTATAAGGCTTTTGCTTCGGCAATAATATTTAGAAATATTTTCTGGGTATGCTTGTACCTGCCATATTTGTGGCAACTCAATCACTGAGCAACCATGACATCCCAATAGATTTTCATATATAATTTTAACTGATAATTTTAAACAAAGGTAAGGATCACGAGGGTGCTGATGAGCTACAAGTGGCTGTATGTATATACAATAAAGTTTGCCTTGCGCAAACTATTTTTGATATACAAAACATTTTTTTCATCAGTCATGTGCAAAGAGTTTTTAAAAAAATTAAAAAGGAATCCAACATGTGTTGTATATACCATAAAACTGTTACTTTATATTTGTGGCAAAAGTCATCAAATTAAAACGTTGCAAGTTAGTTTTAAGGCTGAAATATTTTTTTTTAGCTTTGGTTCTTGTTCCCACTAGAGAGTTAGCCCTTCAGACATCACAAATATGTAAAGATTTAAGCAATCACTTGGGCACTAAAGTTATGGTTACCTTAGGAGGAACAAGTCTGAAAGATGATATTATGCGTCTGTATCAAACTGGTAAGCCTTGTTTATAATTATGTAGTGAGTACTATATACATTTTAAATTAAAAATTATTCCTATTAAAATTTTTTTTTCATAGTTCATGTTGTTGTTGCTACACCAGGCAGAATATTAGACTTAATGAAGAAAGGTATTGCTAAAATGGGTCAGTGTCAGATGCTTGTGATGGATGAGGTTTGTTTACTAGGTTTTCTAGCTACATTTTAACAACTAAATGCTAAGAATTGTTCACACAATAGTTTACACATGCTTTTTGACAGACTGTATCTGTCCTATAGGTACAAATACAAAGCTCTAAAATCTATGAATGCCTGCCTTCATTAAAGCATGTGCTTGTGCAATGTAAAGTTATTTTAGTGTGAAGCTTGTTTATCAAGTTGGAAAATTAGGACAAAAATCTCAATGAAAAACTTCATGTTACGTTCAGCGGTTTACGTGTTCGTTGATTGGTTGATGCTGAGTTTCAACTGCACACCATGGTTTTTCATATTGCTTTCCTTGTGATCAAATTATTTTATATTTTCTGTGTAGTGATGCTGTAGAATTTCTTCACCTGAGAACATTTTGAAGAAAATTTTCACACTTAACTGAACACAGCCCTTAATTTAAAGAACTTTCCACTTGTCTTTTCGCTGAAAGTCTTGAACTTTATTTGACTTAATATGAATTCTTTTCCCTTCAATAAATTAAGAAAATTAGTGAAATAAAGTTTAACAAGATCAAATTATTGATTAAAAGATAAGCAACTTGAGATCTGACCAAAATTTTAGCTCTTTACAAAAAATATTGTGTTGTTGATTTAAAGCTGTATGTCTTACTTTTTTATATACTTAGGCTGATAAGCTCCTATCCATGGACTTCAAGAACCTATTGGATACTTTAATTGAACTTTTGCCTAAAAATCGACAAATTCTACTGTACTCAGCCACATTTCCCTTGTCTGTTAAAGAATTTAAGGTATGTTTTGCATCTGCTGGTGCTGTGTTTTGAGGTTTTATGTATTAATTTTGTTTAAATTGATTTTTTGGTATTTTTAGGATGAATATTTGACAAAACCATATGAAATAAACTTAATGGATGAACTAACATTAAAAGGAATTACCCAGGTATGCTGCCTTTCCTAATTAAACCATTGTTTTGTTTTATCTCTCTAGGGTATTAGTAAGTTCCATATACATACTATTAAAACCCTTAGTTATTTTCAGATGAGTGTCTTACAAACAATTCTCCCCTAATTCTGTTTTGGGCTTCAAAATAATGTTTTTAATATTCAGGCTTATTAGTCTTTAAAAATTCTGGCTGGCTGCGTTTCTTTCATACTTTTTGTGTTAATGATGAAAACATATCCATGCTCATTCAGAAATTTAGTGAAGATGGGTTTTGTTTCTGAAACCAAGTTAATGAGAAGGTGGATAGAAGCTAGCAAAAGGTTTTTGAAACTGGGTGAAAAAAAGTCAGGAAATTTGCCATGTTTATAAAAATTCACCAATAACAGCTTTAACTATCTAAACTTTCATTCTAGCAGCTGGATGTTTTTGTTCTATATTAAGTGTTCGCAGTACAAATAAGCCTGAAACAAATGGTTACTATGTTTCCTATATTTTGATCAAGTGTAAATGTTTTTAAATTAGCCTACTTTAGGTACATTATGCTTCACAACAGTTGCTTTAACCTTAACACAACTTAACTCATCCCATTGAATTAAGCTACAAACTTTATTTTAAGTAGATAAATGGATAAAAAACGCAAACACAGCTAGCTTTTAAACGCACAAAAAATGTGATTTGTTGATCTGTATTGTGAAATAAAAGGCTGTTATCATTCTTTGGTTAAGAAAATCTATCTCTATAATAAAAAAGCTTTTTGCGGAACATTGTACAACATATTTCTTGAGTTTTTAAAAACAGGCTTCTTTTTAATTACTAAGCTTAACCAGTAAGCTAAAATCAAAACATTTTGATCCTTAGCACACTGATGATCCACCACTTTAATAAAAATGTTTTCTAAAGTGAGCCAAGATATTAATTAACTCTGTAGGCTGAATGAACTAAGGCCACTGGTGTGAACCAACACATAAGTATTTTAATTGTCAAATGTGCTAAACATTTCGAGAACATGCAATTGACATTTTAATGTATTTGCGATTAAATCAAAATGAATAAGATAATTTTCTTTCAACTCTATGATTGGAACGGCTAAGCTTAACTGGAAACAAAATGTTGTGTTGGTGATGAAGACATAAATCCATGCTCATTCAGAAACTCTGTGAAGATGGGTTTTGTTTCTGAAACCAAGTTCCTAAAAATTTTATATAAAAAAGTTAGTGCTCCAATTGCTAGCGTGCAATTTGCAAAACGTAAATCAGTTGTTTTTTGCATTTGGCCTATATGTGAGCAACCTTATTTTTAGTTCAAACAATTTAAAACGTATAGATTTATCTTTTATAGTACTATGCTTTTGTGGAGGAGAAACAAAAAGTTCATTGCTTAAATACATTATTTTCCAAGGTAAATTGAAAGTATTAACTTATCGTTACAGATTGAATTGTATACAGAAATCATAAAATTATTTACTGTGTGTAATGCTTTCTTCGTTAATTATATATTCATAGCTTCAAGTGAATCAGTCAATTATCTTCTGCAACTCTGTGCAACGTGTTGAACTTCTTGCCAGGAAAATCACACAGCTTGGCTATTCATGTTTTTATATTCACTCTCGCATGCAACAGTCACATAGAAACAGAGTTTTTCATGATTTTCGTTCTGGACAATGCAGAAATTTAGTGTGCTCTGGTGAGTATAAATTTATTTTAAATAGTTTTTTCGGTAAAATAAAATGTTACGTGAAATATTGTTTAAGGACTGCTTTGCATAGTCAATGTTTGAAATCATACAGGTCAGCCCCTAATTCATTTGCTCACCCATGGACAGAAAACTGAATGTTTTTTGAGAACAAACCCCTAACAATACACCTGTCATGCTGTGCTATTACTAGGAACGTACCATTTTAATGTGATTGATATATACCTTTGCACTAAAAATACATTTACTTCAAGGTCATATTGTAAAAAACATGTATTGGGTTAATTAAAACCAATTTTCCTTAGATTTGTTTACACGAGGTATTGACATTCAAGCAGTCAATGTTGTTATCAATTTTGACTTTCCAAAGAATTCTGAAACTTATCTTCACAGAATTGGCAGATCTGGTCGTTTTGGCCATTTGGGTAGGTGCATTTCAATATTTTCATCTCAGGCTGTGTACATTAGACACAAAGTAAACTCAAACTGACTTGTGGACTGTATTTCTTAATCTCTTGAGGTTAAGTGAAACCAGTGTGATATTTCCATGCAAATACTTCACCTTGAAATGAAATGCTTGCATAATTGGAATGCTTAAAACTGCAAAATGCGAAGTGGTTCTTTACGGGTCAGTCTTGCAAATAAATTCAACTATGATTAAAACATAAATGGTTTTAAAAAATATCAACACTGATTTGTCCAGTCGTTGTCTTAATATAAACATTATGTCATGAACAAGTGAGTATTCTAGAACGTCACAAAAAGCAAACTTTCAGAGCTGGGAACTGTTTTTGCCTGCTTCGTAAAAAACGTTTTGCTGGTTAATTTCTATCATTGGTACCAAAATGTAGTATATAATAAACTCGTTTGTTCGTGACATGATATTATCTATGCTATTCACTTCGGTTTGGAAATTTACTTTGGCCTTAAGTAATATTTGAGTTTTTAAGTTTCTCTTTCACTTTACTGCAAGTTTGGAGGAAGGGTGTAACATTTGCTTTTGGTTACCTATTCACATTATGTTCAGGTATTGCTCTTAACTTGATCACATATGATGACCGCTTTAACTTATATCAAGTGGAACAAGAGCTTGGAACTGAGATTAAACCAATTCCACCTTCAATTGATAAAAGTTTGTATGTGGCAGAGTTTCAACAAGAAAAACCTCAACCAGAAAATGAGAAAGAGTAAGAAATAAAGAAATCTTGACAGTATAAATAATTGTAATTATTTTGAGTTTAGTTTTAAGTATTGTTTGGTCACAGTACTTAAACGTTTTTGTACATTGTTAGATAGGCGACAATGCTCTCCATTGTGGAGGTGAAGGTAATCTAATGTTCAAGTTAGGTTACCTCCAGCTCCGCCTACAATGTCTATGATATTGTACTCATTGTGTTTGTACCCTGGTTGTGGTGAACCATAAACAATCTAATCTGTAATGGTCCATTTCCGCCTGTGTTTGTTACAAGTAGGGTACGAATCTAGCCGACATGTTCCGCTGTGTCGACGACCCATTGTAAATAGTTTATAATATATATGTTTATTACGGAGAGCAGTGCCGTCTTTATTTGCTTATCGTTCTTCTCCGTGTTACGCAAGCAAAAACATCGATTCGTGCAAGGATTTGTTCGAGGCTAATTAAAAAAATATTGTTTTGTGATTTTTATGACACGTAGCAATTTAGCAAGGAGTATACTTGCGAAAGTATGCGCTTGCTGTTATGTGTTACCTTGTAGTGAGTAGTAAAAAGAAAGCTTGTTCAATACGTTTAATTATTGCTGAAAATTTATTAGATTTTTATGGATGAAGCAAGACATTTTAAGTTTAGTGTTAATCCAACCTAAAGCTCATGCTCGTGAAGATTTACCCAGAGTAATTAGGCGAACTTTTGGTTGGATTAACACCAAGCTTCGCATTTCAAGTCGTTGTCGGTGCTGTATAATTATCGTGGATATGAGAAGCATGGACAATTTATAAACTGAAAATGCACAGACTTGAAATCATTACAGTGTATTGTTGCCAGAAAAGAGCACAGATTTTTATGCGCTCTGTGGCAGGGTTATATCGTGTTACTCAGATGGATCGTGATTAACTGCAACAAACAAATGGTGGTGCTCCTAAATATGACCGCCTATACTGAACATTTTAATTGTTGTGTTATCATACAAAAAAACCGTAGCTGGTTAAATTTAAGATATTGTGTTAAAAAGACGTCCTACACAATAAAGAAAAACGCCAGACCGCATTTCATAGATAGCTCCGTCTTTGATTTCCGGCATGGAAAAAAGAACTGTAGAATTCACGCTGGTTGAATTATAACATTCGCTCCCGGTGGAGACAGAGTTGATAATATATTGTTGAAGCTGGAAGAAGCAGTATAAATCGACTTGGAGCAAAAAGTCAACGAAAGACTAAAAAATACCTTGGCCGCGTCGTTAATAGTATTTGTTTTCACAACGCTTTACTAATGAATCTTCACTTCCATTTGTTTGTTTTCCGCCAACGAATCCGACGTCGTTGCTGAACACGATTGTGTCTTGCTTACTTTTTCTAATGCTGTCGGAGAACAAACAATAGGAAGGGAAGACTTGGATGTGTCGTGAAAAAACGTATAATGTAAAGTTTGATGCTCTTGTGATACATGTACTATGTCAGATGTCAGTCTTAATAAATGCGGTAATATTTAGTTTCATGTAGGACATGTATCACGTATGATAACTTTGCCTGATATTTCTTTCTTTCTTTTTGTACACGCCCCTCTTTCTACTCATAAAGTACGTTGTTAACTCTATACAGAAGAAAGTTGCATGGTCTCTCCCCTATTCTTTTACTTATAAATATGACCTTAATTTTTTACGTTGAAAATTATTTATTTTGGTATAATTTATATGATATCAGAAAGTCATCTATGCAAAAGAAAAAAGAAATAGATGTTTGTTGTTGTTTTTTTACCCTTCAACAAAAGTACAAGTATCGTCATTTATCCATTATACAGCTAAAAACTTAATGAGTTAATACCGCTAGCACAATACACATTGTTTTACTACAACAGTGTTGGATTGCTGAAAAAAAATAATGGCGTAACTGTTTTGAACAAAACTGAATCATGCTGAACATGTGTAAAAAAAGAACACCTCGATCTGAAGCCAAATTTCCTGTTACTTCGGAAAAAATTGTCAAAATGTTATAAGCATTCCAAACGAGAAGCTCGTAAAAACATGAGAATAAAATAAAAGAAATTGTAACAAAATTTCGCTGCCTGAACTAGTACTTTTTTGCGCAATATGACTAAATAACACCAGGGCTCTTTCTGACAATGTCAGCCGGCAAATTATATTTCCGCTCAAAACGAAATTTGATCAAATCGCGCAAAAGCGACCAAGGCATTCCCCCTTTTTGTATATTGAGTGCGACAGCGCCGTCAAGTAAGAGCTAGCGGCTTTGGCATCGATAGAAAACCGGGTTGCCTGCTAAGGTGGACAGGCTGTCACTTGTATTTTCTCAAGTTCGATTCTAACAGCTTTGAACTTCGTCTTGGAAAAAGTGGTCGTTGTATTATCGAGTACTAAAAACGATCAATAACATTTGTTAACAGATAAAAATGTTATTTTAAAACAAAACAAAAAATAAGTTCGCAGGTCTTTCTAAACAGTTGTTTTGAACCTTAGGAACCATCTATTTATATACACGTCACCAAACCAACGCAAAATCGTTGTTGAATGTAAAAAATTCCCACAGGAAAAATAGTAAACTCATTTGTTTCGAAACATTTCAACACTAAAAAATTTCCACAGGAAAAATAGTAAACTCATTTGTTGTAAATGGAAAGAAATTATGTCGCGTACCCAACATCCTTTGCTTTAAAATTTGCAACAGTAGTCGTTATCTCATTTTTAATAAATTAAAAAACGGACGAAATTTCCAAAAGCCAAATACTTCTCTCTACTACGTGCATTTTTATTATATGCAACACCAACCTCGATCCCAGCCCTGTTGTCTCTTTTCCCATATCTGATGACGAGAATGCGCGTAGACAAAAGGCTCTGAGAACGAGGTTGATATGGCTTAAATTTTTTTATTTACAAATATTGTAATTCTTTAAATTGTCATCGCCATTCACACGTGCAGCAGTTGGTGTAAATTATCCTTATTTAACTTTACAGAAGTATCCGGAGAAGTCCAAAAAACAGGATCTTTTAAAGCGTTCCAATACGGTAAGCTCCAAAGTACATGATACGTTTAGCTGACCACCATTTCGTGTTTCTTGACGTCTTCATGTACAATTTGTCGTTAGCGTGAAGAAACACTATTCTGGAAATCCCTTGCGTACATTCGTCACAGTTTGATGTTGCAGCTATCAGATATTCGTCGTTGTTTTTCATTATATAATACTTTGAAACGGAACCTGTATTGGATCGTTTCATCTATAATGTGAGACAATATTTATTGGAAAAAAGCTCCAATTTTCTACTTTCCTTTTTTTACAAAAAACCTCAAGTAAATCCTGAAAAGAAAGGGTTAAAACAGTAGATCAACCTCGTCCCCAGGACTTGTTAAGCTTTTTATATTTGGACGGCCTAAATATAAAGTATAAAAATACATATAAAAAACCCAACAAGTCTTGGGGACGAGGTTGACAGTAGACAGTTTACATGCAAGGAAAGTTAGTCTTTTTCCCATAAAAAACTTCCAACACAAACGAACAGGCATACGTAAATTAACCTCGTTCCCAGCGTTTGTTTTCTCTTTTGATTTTTCTTTTCCGATGTAAAAAAGAGAAAACAGATGCTGCGACATTGTTATGACCAAGGAGTTACTTACTTGCATACATAGTTACTAACATGGCATAATTTTTGTATACAAAATAAAACACCCTGTAAAGGAGGTTGCAAAAGCACTTACCTGGGCAAAAATGTGATAATAACCGGATGCTTTAATTTCTATTTTTCCAGCATTGTATGTTATTTGTCCAGAACGATGTTCCTCTTTCCAGTTTTTCACCACTAAATGCAAGAAACCGTAATACTAAAACAGTATGAAAATATCATAAACACAATAATAATGGTTATTTGATACCTAAATAAATGCGTTAAAGTTTGCTCGCCTTAAACCAGCAGCGCGTTTAAACCTATAAAATAACGCTTGAATAAACGAGAAAAATAGATTTTGTTATGTAAGTTATTGCGAAAAAATAAACACGATTTAGAAATGACAGCTTCTATCGTTAAAAGAACATATATGTAAAATGGGCGCCTAAATGCGGAACACTGTTAACCCAGGGTACCGCAGATGAAATTCTAATTCTCCTCCCCAAAGCTCTTAAGATAAATATTTTTGAGGTTTATCTCAATACTCTGAGGATAAGAAAAAATTACACATACCCTCGATCACAGTTATTTCTCCGATATTACGTAGCAGTACATCCGGCGACGCGAGTTGGATCATTTCAATTTGTTGTGGACAGGTCTTTACTTTCTGACAGAAATGCGTATGGTTGCCATGGTGAACAGATCTGGCCATTCGTGGAGATGGAACTAAAAAAAAAACACAGACAACTTTACGGAAACAATTTCGTTTCGTCGACAAGTCCATACACATTTTTTCTTTGCTTAAGCCTCCTTCCATAAACTAATTTGGTATTGAACAGTAGATAGATTAAATGCCCCATTGTCTTGCCTAACCTTCATGTTCCAGTTTTTTTCGGCTTTATCTAATTGGAATCTGCGGCCGAAGATGACTTTTCAAAATTGACATTTATACATTAAGGCTTCAACTCAAGTATCGGGCAGAAAGTACCTTTTAACGGAATTAATTTTTGCTGGAAACTAATTTAACGCAAGAATTTTTTTTCACAAAAAAGTAATTACTGGCGAGAACTAAGCTAGAAGTCCTAATATTTCGCAATTTTCTTATAAAAAAGAATTGAATGTCATTTCATTCTCCAATTTATACCGTTTTTCAATTGCTTTTACATAGGATACATAAATTAAAATTTGTTGAAGTTGAAAGTGGAAGATTAATCAGATAAAAAAATTAATTTAAACTATTTTCCAAAAAGATAGAAAAAATTCAAATTATTTCGAATATTGTAAATACCTAATTTCTAAAAAAATTTTAAACTAAATTCAAGAAATTGACAGAAATCGTGAAAATTAAATTTCGCAAAAATTAATTTTCTGGAGCCCTTAGGCTTGTAATTTGTGTCAGCGCTTAAATATGATTATTTGCTGCGCATGCGTAGCAAGATGTACCGATTGTTTCTAACGTTTCGGCAAATACTATAGAGGCAAAAACTTTCGTGGTGTCAACACATTGCAAAATTTTGCAACGAATTTTACGTAAGACTTTCGAAATATCAAAAATCATTTCATTTGCTAAGGGAGGTCTTTAGCGAATGGCAACAATTCTCTTTTTTTCTCTTATTATTTAGTAATCCAAAGTCTGCATACATTAGTGTTTCAAGGAATCGGAATATCCGAGAAATGTTTGCAGCACTATGGTAGCACCCACGAAGGATAAAAACACCAAATGTTATTGTAGTTGATGATTCAAGAAGAAATAAATCACAACTTTGAGATTTTTTTGTGGTGAAAAAACTGTTGAAAAATATCCATGAATTCACGTGAAAAAACTGATTTATAATTTCCAAAGGCATGAACTTTCGCTAATGACAAAAAACGCGACAGTTGTTTCGACCCGCGAAAGAAAACAGAGTTTTAAGTTGACTTTCAATTTATGTTATTATTACTGTTGTTGTTGTTGTTGTTGTTGTTGTTGACAACTTAAAATTTCAAGGTTCAAATTTGCTACAACCACGCGACACAAGACTTAATACGTTTTTGACCTCGCTTACCAATAAGTATACGTACCATCGTTTAATCTTCGATATTGAGTAAGCAAGTCCTACAAAAAAATGAATATATAATCGTCACGTTATTGCATAAAATTTCCAAGAAAACATTAGTAAAATTTCCCTGTTATTTTTTGAGTCATATATATTCCCCTGTCTCTTTATGTCGTATTTCCCTGTGACACAAAATACTATTATGGATTTTCCCTATGAAAAATTATGGTATAAATACTTTCGACTTTGAGACACACACGATTCGACAAGATCACATACAGAGCTTGGTAAGTTAAAAAAAATTATGTATTTTTTATAGAATCCTACTATCTATACATGGAGACAAGGTGGAAACTTTTCATACCTCGTTTCATTAAGTAAATATAAGCTAGGGTACGCGGTTTGTTGTATAAGAACAATTTTATAAGAACACGATTCTCAGATTTTCTTACTATTAACGTAAAAAGAAATCAGGCTAAAAAGGCTCAAAAAAAGAAAAGCTAGCCTCAGATTTTACTGATTCTTTTAAATAAAAATGCTCAATTGTTACTGATGTCTTGTGAAAAAATACTTTAGGTGTTTACTTGGTCTACACACGCGCTAACTAATTAAAACGGCTCTAGGGAAGAGAGCCTGGGATTAAGATTTTTCACAAAAACGGTGTTTTAGTGGATCTTGTCCTCAGAAGCAATTTATAAGACAAACATTTAACAAAGAATTCCAGAATGGTTTATTTTACCACAGAGTACGAAATATTGTGTCCATTGTGTTGCCCAACTCCTCGGGATCTGTTGAACTCTTTTACATCACTCCTACTTTAGCTTTCTTTTGCCTGGAAACGAAGTTGGAATGCTACCTGTTGTTACCGGAAAGAGAAACTACGTTTTATCCAAAGAAGTCGCTTAGTTTGCAATAGTCTGGGAAATGGAAAATATAAATAATCTTAATTAAATCGATTAATTGTTACAGGAAACCTCAAGCTCATATTAAATGGTAAATTTCATGTGAAAATAGAGTTTAAATCCGAAGATGCACTCCACCGTACAGCTATGTAGGCGAAAGAGAACATTGGGAGAAGGGAGAATTCATCCTATTTTTTAAGGAGGAGGATTCCGTACAGGCAATAGATTTGTTGTTAGGTAATTTGATAGATTAACTAACATGGGAACACGCTCTTGCCTTCTTTGCTGCTTACGTCATGGTTTGGAAAGTTGCACAGTGTAACTCAACCTTTAACTTCTAGAAGCTTTTTTTCTGTGTGTTCTAAATAAAAGAATTTTGCAACCTCGTCTCCTGGGCTTCTATAATTTTATTGTTTAAATGAAAAGACCTAAGAAGTATTCAGGACAAGGTTGGGTTGTACCCAGACCTCTAATTAACTACAAGTAATTCCAACAATTTACCTTGTATAAACAAATTTTATCCTTGTGACAATCTATTATATAATAAAAAATAAGGAAAGAATTAAAAATATATTTGAAATTGCAGGGTGAAGAAAATATTGGAAAAATCCACGTGCGTTGATTAATCTTATTGAGCGAGTTGTATGCAATAACTTTTTCTCATACCTTTTTATTCGCTAAGAAAAATAAGATTAGTGCCCAAATTCTTTGTTAAAAAAAGCGCGAAATACGTTGCTTTTCTTGGAAGGTTTTCGAACTTTTCAGAACAAATATTGTGTTTCTAAGAATGTTGTTTTTGTTAAGAGAATAAACTTTGAAAAACCGTTAACATAACAAAACATGACATATTTTTGCAACATGTGAGTTTCGACAGCTCTAAAACTTTCTAAAAATAATGTTAAAATTCTATCATGCAAATACCCCCAAATTCAACGATATTCGCAAAAAAGCGATAATAATTTTAATAATTTCAGCTCGGCGGAGAAGAGCGACTGATGTAATGATTAAAAATGGCTGCCAGGCGAAGATTTTTGTTGTTGTTGTTGGAAAATGGGAAGTTTAAGAAGGACTTAAGGCTGTAATTAACACACGTGCAAAACAAATAAAAATTTTACAGCTTAAAATTGAATTTTTAGAAAAGGTTTGATTGTCGCTTGTTGTAAAAAAAGAAAGATACGGTAATCTATTGATGTAAAAATGTAAACATACTCCAGAGAAAATTTTAAGTGACTCGTTACCTCAAGCATATATTTTACCGAAAAAGTTAAAAATATAAATTCCTATTCTTGTTGCTTTTTGCTAAAAAAATAAGTCAGGGATTTAAAAGGGTTACAATTAATCAGAATACGCTGATTTATAATTTCCTCACAGAAAAGGTGTTGTATGGGCTCAAACTTTACATAACAAAAAGGGAATAAGAAAATAAATAAATAAATAAATTACTTCGTTCTTTTTGGCTTCTTCTTGCACTTGAGCTAGTGCTGTTTTCAAGTGATAAATCTGGATACGTTGTTCGCAGTACAGCGCGAATAAACACAACGAAATAAGTATGTTTAAGAACGTGATGAGATTGCATGGACGATGTCTGTATTTTTTCTTTGAGATCTGTTTTTGTTGGTGAATAATAGCCGGTTCCATGTTAGCCATGCGATTCTTTAAACACGCTGCTTCTGCACTGAAAGGTTCAAAAGCTCTAAAATTTGATTAGGTATAGCTTTATATTATCGTCTCTTTATTTACATTAAATTCCTAGAAATGTATTTTACTTACATTATTAAGCGACTTTTTGATTGGTTCATTTTTTTAGGCATTTAGTTCTGAGGCCTTTTAAGTCGTCAAATTAAATATAAACATTACCGACTTAATCGTGGCCGCACTTGCAAATGGATTAGTATTCTACAAAACATCATTTTTAAAGTAGGATATTTGATCAGGGTAATAATACGGAGAGTTTTGCAAATATTATTTGTTTGGACAAAGTGAAGTTGCATGACTGAAGTGCATACCGACGTCACTATAGCCATGACACGAAAAATAAATATTACATCTATCAGATTGTGACATTTTCAGAGGATAGAGGAACGCAAGAAAACAAAGAATCGACTAATATTTTTTTAAAAAAGGTTTGCTTTGTACAAGGACATGAAAATAATAAAAAAGGAAAAAGGAAAAAAAGATAACTGAATAAAATCATTGGTTTCGACATAAGTGGTGACAAATGGAAATAGCACCTAACCTTTTTTGTTTATGTGAGACTTTAAAAATTCAGTTTGTCCCGTCATTATCCAGAGAATACATAATGTGAAACTTTTCCCTTTGGGGCAACCCTGGTGTCGCCGCACAGAGATGATAACATGAGCTATAACTTCCCTAATTACGTTCTTTTTCGCCTAAGATTAGAATTGAAAGAAGAACAAAATAACTCTTATTCCTGTCTAACTCTAACGGAGTAGATATAAAAAAACACGTATATCAAAAGATATCCAACGCCCACCAAAAGATATCCAACGCCCACCAAAATATTTATATTTGAAAGATGTAGTATATCACGATTAAACAAAAAAAAACAAGGTGTTAAATTTATTTACTTTAATTTTTTAAAAATAAAAAAAATGGATCAACAAGCTGATCAAAAACACGAGGAATGTTTTGTTTATAAAAAATCCAAGAAGAATAAAAGCAAGCGAGATCCGAAAGATATCTAAGTTAATGACGTTTCTTTACAAAAAAAAATACTTTCATGGAACAATTGAGTTTTTCTAAGAAGTCCGAAAAACCGTGAACACACTGCTGCAAGTAAAAATACAATCGCTTAAACATTCTACCAGTTTGGTGAACAAGGGACCGGAAAAATTAATCACGGAGATTATGTTGATTTCTTCTACAGATTACCTTTGCGCCTTTTTACCAAAGATTATAAAAATATAGATTATATTTTAGCTACTAAAGAAAATCATTTCAAGAAATTCTTTAGGTACGTCCGTCCACTTAAGGTTGGAACGATATGACACACAACACTTATCGTTTTAAAAGCGAAAAATTTCAGCTTAGTTGAGCAGTTTTCTTGCTGCGATGTTGGAGCTTAGAATCGTGCTTGGTTACTCCGTAAAAAGCTTCTCAAGTTTTACAGAGCACATTTTTAGTAGGACAGACGAGTATAGACAGCCTGAAGTAGAAACGGCTGTTTTTTTGCTCAAGGATGGTATGCACAAACGATTTATTTCCAATAAGAAGCAGTTTACAGGAACCATCTTAGTTTTAAAATTACAAAAAGAAGAAATTTTACTGAAAAGATGAAGAAGGTTTCGTCTTACTGAACAATTTTAGAGGTCTAATTTTAATAACATTTTTTTATATGAATATAAAAAAATCAATGTTACATGTAACGAAGGAATAGATCAAAGAGTTGCTTTACTCTTTAGTACATAACTAAGAAAAACTGCATGTTTTGAAACAGGGCAAAACTGGTACATATTTTACCAAATCAACATCTTTAGTTGCATCACAAACAAGTTTCAACAAATATGAAGGTAATATTTCCAACATGTCCACAACAAGTAATACCTGGTTCTCAGTAGAATAAAACTTACTTCTGGAATCTAACCCTTATTTTGTAACCAAAAATGTTTTCCAACAAGCGCAGCCTGTTAGCAATTTTATCTTTTTTTATTCCAAAAGTTTTGTAGCAGTGCAGTTCTATATTGCGACTTGTTTTCTTGCAAAATTTTCTAACGGAGATAAAAAAAGTATCCAAAACTTACCTGTAAATATCTTAAAACACAAGCTCCAAACTATTGTTTATAGTAACTGAACCAAGTAAATTATTAGGGTCGAGAAAGAAACACTGCATGAATAACAGGTACTACTCGTATTTGAAAATATCTAGGTAAAATTTCTCCTTGCGGAGTCGAGATAATGATTCAGTCGCTCTTCTCCTGCAGCACGCCTCGTCGTGTTTTAGATCATTTAAATAAAATCCATAATGGCCACATCTTATGTTATTTACATCGTACCGTATATGCATGATTAAGCACCCGAGGCGGCTATTTAAAAATTTAATAAAAATTACCTTTTTTAATTTTATCTACAAGGTACATATTTTTACAACAGCATACACAATCTTTTTTAAAGTGAGTAAACGAAAATTATTTCCTAAATGTATTTTATACAGCCTTGGGGCGCTTAATCTAAGGGGACGCTAAATTTAGTTGACGTATCTTTGTAACGGAGGGCATAAAATTTATTGGATGCATCTCAGTAAGTAAACGTACTTTAGAATCTTTTAGTTTACTTCAGCTAGAATTTCGCTGTTAATCTGTGGGAGCCAGGTTTAGAAAGTAAAAACAGGTGTAATAATAATGATAAGAATCAGAACACAAAATACGGCTTTAGTGGAACACAACATATCGATAGTAAATATATGTTCAGTTTATTTAGTGGGATAACACCGATACAAAGAGTTTATAAATATTAATATAATTGCCTGGAAATAACCACGTCCATGATGCACTGCGAAAATTGAGGATATAAGCGATGACTTCTTTTTATTATTGAAAGGACATTAGCAACGAGACCTACGAAAAAGAAACAGAAATGATTATACCAAAATAGTGTTTGTAAAGTTAAAACTTAGATAAAACAAAAATTTAACGCCCACCCGCCACAAACATATCCGCCCTCAATGAATAATTTTAATGGCATTATCAGGAAAATTGAAATTTAAAGTTCTCACGAATTCTCATGAATGTACGAGGTTGTACCTTTTGAGAGAAGGATAATATAACACAAAAACCGGAATAAAATTTGGAAATTATTAGGGTGTGTAAAAATTAATTGAAGGATGCTTGATAATTTGTAATCAGTTTAAATTAAATTGAGTTTTATTCTTTTATTATGTTATTTTTTATTTTTCTAAATTTTTGTAAAAATTTCGTTAAATTAAATATTTTTGAAAAAAAATTCTGTTTAATTGACACATTCCAGTTTGTCAATTTGTTCAGCGTGCAGATACAATTGGCATGAAACTAAAACTAAATTGGGGGAATAACTAAACGGGCAAGGTGTAAAATAAATTGGGGGGTGGATGTGGAAAGGAGAGGGTGGATGTGGAAGGGGAGGGTGGATGTGGAAGGGAGGGAGTGGATGTGGAGAGGGAGGGAGTGGATGTGGAGAGGGAGGGAGTGGATGTGGAGGGGTAGGGGTGGATGTTTCTTTTTTTATAAGAAATCGATTTATAAGTGAGTTAGTACTGGCCCATCCCAAATTTAAGAAACGTTTGGGACAAAAAAATCATACCTTAACGAAATCAATTCTCGCGAAAATTATTTGCGATTTTTTTGAAAAACCATTTACACTAATTTTTCTTCTGATTTACCAAATTGAATTTTAACTTCAGTAATCTTTATTTAATCTCTCTGAAAAAAGGGTTACAATTGACAGGAAACAAAAGTCATCAAATTCTTTCTTCTCGCGAAATTCACGAAAAACAAATATCACGAAATATTACGATTTGCTAACTTCGCGATTTTTTTATAAAACATTTCTTACGAAAATTAGCCCTCGCGAAAGTTAATTCACTTTGGTTATATCGTTTATATATAAATTTGTATAGATAAGTAAAGATAAGTTGCAGCGTGACGTAGTTGTTTTGATTTTGCGTCTAAAACAATGGACATGCGCACGCATGCACACAGGCAAGAAATGTAAAGAACAGACCGCAACGATCGAAGAAATCAAGTTGAAAAAGCAACTTACTTTTTAAAATAATTAAAACCTGTTCGTAAAACGAGAAAATAATAGTCAGGAAAAACCAATTTCAGCTCCTTTTAGATCGTTTATTTCTTAAATCTATAAATTTAAAGAAATAGTCAATTTTCTTTATGTGGTCCTTTTTTTATTACTTGTAAAGATGCGCGCGCATATACGGAACTTTGTAAACATTCGCAAATTATAAGAAATTGCGCAGATAAAGAAATAAGGTTTCTTATTAATTCTTTGAAGTATACTACAGTTCAACATCACATAATACACGCCCTTCATATTTTAACTCTTCCGCGCTTAATTTCATCCAATTGGACGCTACAAGTGCTTTTAAAAACTTATTTAGATCCTGTTTTTATCGTTCTCAGAAAAATGGAAGCAGACCTTAACATGTCCTGTTAGCATTGTAATGGATTCCAAGAAAATAATTAGTGAAATAAGCAGAACCATAATTTTTGTAACGGAAGTCGACTATTAAGAAAATTATACTATAAAAAATAATTTTTTTTTAAAAAAAAAAAAAAATTCTGTTTAGTCAAAAAATGTCGGAGTCGTTGACAATTAAAGTCGATATGTTGGTCAAATTAGTACGGTGAGACACCGGTGCGAGGCCAAGTTAATATGTCAAATCAAAAGCAACCCACGCGCGTGGGTGGACCTGCTTAACTTCTCTGTTACTTTCGCTGATACAAACTAGTCACCACCGTCGAGAACTCGTCCCTACGTAGCGAGTTATGGTCATTTCGAACATATATGTTCGGGTGAGTAAAAATGATCTCCTTATTCAAAGAATACCGCTATTTTGCCTCGCACAAACAATAGATAAAATGGCACCGAAGCTGCGCGCCAAAAAGTCAAATCCATACAAAAAAACCAAAAATGGGGGGATATCGCGCCCTAACCAGCTGATGACGGACCGCCCTTACGCAGTCAATAAGGTGATTTACGAAATGTATTTTTTTTTGCACGTTGGCGATGTTAAATGGATACCTCTTCTGGCAGAAGCTAAGGTGGTTAAGGAATTCAATTTCAGGAAAGCGATTCCTGTAACAAAAACAGTTTCCGAGAAGTTGAAGCTAGGTTGGCGCAAACAAACAAAATATCCTTAACTAGTTAATAAATGACTTTTATTTATATCAAGAAAACTCATAAATCACATTAATGATGATATTAGGCGAAACAGCTAACCGGAAATCCAGTTTAATTTAATATCCCTTTTGATTTGGAGACTATCCAAATGAAGAGGAGGTACCTTTAGACTATAATAATCTTTGTAATGATTAAATATTTAATCCTCAACATGTTATGAGTTTAGCGAAACAGCGTGCTTTAATCAAAAGATCAACGTGTTGAGATAAATTTTTCTTATTACAAAAAATCAAAAAAGAAAGAAAGAAAAGAGAACGTCCTTTTGAACGATATTGTTTAATCTGTCGCCCATTTAACATGTGTCCTTTTTATTATTCAATACTGACGCAAATAACTATTTTCAAACGATTGTGTATGGTGGTAACAAGTTTTTTTTGGCAACATTCCAAACTCCGAGGTAGAATATTGTGAATAATATCAAACCACAGATCACACTGGTTTACGATAATATCCTGGGGTATTTTCGGACATAGATGACTGTGAAACTGCGATATACAATTATATTTAGTTGTAATCTGAATGCAGTCATCATTTTTATCTAAATCATAATCCTTACTCTCCAAACGCGCGAAATGAAGAAAACTTGTAAAAAAAAATCTAACATTTCAGGAAAGTAATTTTTTCTAAAAGTAAATATAAACTATTCTTGAAATTATCAAAACAGCTTTTGAAAACGTTGTATGGTTGATGTAATGGTCACGAATAAAGGCGACCAGAATGAAATTCACTAAAGCTAGAAAATCAAATCCACTGAAAAGAAAACGTCAATCGAATTTAACACAAAAGAATTCGTATGGAAGTCTGATTTCCACAAAGTTTTCAAGTTAAGACAGACAGACAACATACAGACGAAAATAAATGATGATGTCAAGGGATTAAATACTATGATGTCATCGTTGGGAAAGTCGAAATTAAGCTTTGTTCAAACTCAACATGATCAGACTCGTCAGCCAAAATGATACTCAAATTTCAGGATTTTTAAGGTCAATTTAAAACAAGACAAAACAGTTGTCCTTTCTTTATCAATTTTCATTTTATTTAACCTTAATCTATTTATATTTTAATTAAATTGTAATTATTTTTAATGAATAAATATATTTATTTTCATGAAAGAAATATAACTTTGACATTTAAAATAAGTAAGAACTTTCTTGGGACCTTTCACCAAATATATATTTCAAAATTAGCAATCACAAATTCCTATAGACATATAACTATAGAAATTTGGGTTTGATATTATACCGAATTTAGGCAATCATCAGTAATGTCAAAGCATAATTCATATAAAGGAATTTAAGGTTATTCAGGGATATTCTAAAATTTTGCCTCCAACGCAAGCTTTTTCAAGGTTGGCAATTCATACTAAAATTTGGCAGACCTTGTAGCGTAAAAAATTAAATCGTCACCTGTTCCTGTGAAGGAGAGCCGATAATTTGTTGATCTTCTTCGCTGTAGTATTGTTGAACAATCGTAGAAAGTTGTTTATAGGTACGTAGCACTTTCGCCTGCCAGAAAAGAAAAACAAAGCGACATTATTTATACTTGATGATTTCCCCCCTCATTATATCCCTTTGTTTATGTTCCAAACAAATGTGACGTTTTAGAAAGACAATAGATTTGAGGGAAGCAATTGTAAACGTTAGATAGCGTATAAACTAGAATGAGAAGAAATGCGTGACAGGGCGGGGAGCAGGGTGGTTTAAAACTTAATAAAAAATTTATTCAGACTAGGATTCTTTTATACAAGCAATAAAATAAATCTTTTTAAATTGTATATAAAACGCTATTAAGGAAAGTTCCTAAAAAATGTGCTTATTAAAAAAGTTGAATTAAAAGACGCCACTTATTTTACCACCCATATTTACTACCCTCTGTATTTACCCTGTTCTATATTTACCCCCTATATTTACCACCCTCCATATACCACCCTCCATATTTACCAACTTCTGCATTTAACACCCCTGATAATTTCCACCTTCTGTATTTACCACCAATTATATTTATTGCCCTCAATAATTATCACCCTCTGCATTTACCTTTCTTAATATTCATCAACTCTGTATCTACCAAGATTGATAGTTATAATGGATAGTTTACCTTGATTGGTTTGAAGAGAATATATTCTGTGTCTTTGTTAGCCAAATACAATGATAAGCTTTGTATAGTGCTAGGTAGCTTTGATTTGAGTAACATGTATGTCTCGCTTACCACCTTACGTATAGCATCTAAAAATAAATGATCTTACACTAGCAAAAAAATGTAGCAATAGAACAAAAGCTCTACAAAATGATCTCAATCTTATGACATAGAATCGCCGTGCTTTTCCTTCTTAAAAGCGATCCAGGGGGGACCCTGTTTTTTTTGACAAAAAGGGGATAGACACATTAACAGGGAGAAAATCTGGGGAGAAGACTAAATTTTTCACCGACCATATACCCCGGACAACTAGAGATAAAATAAAAGAAACAAAAAAAGTTGCATAGCTAGGTGATCTTTATAAATGATCTTTTTATAACGCATTCAGATTACATGGCTATGAACTACAAACAACCTACCAGCTTTAGCAAAGGGCTGTTGCTTTAACAATGCATTTCCGTCTTTTCCATCGGCCTCCGCCATCTTTAAAAGGGTATCCATTTTGTCTAACAGGTTAATAAGCGGAGCCACGTAGGAATCTGTGACTTCAGTAATAAATTGTTCACACACAACTTTTAGTTCAGAATCCACCTCCTAAAAAAAATAAAAATATTTAAAATTTATTGTATTGCCTGTTTTTATAAACATATATACGCATATAAACATAGATACACATATGTACACATATATACGCATATAAACATATATACGCAAACATAGATATACATATGTACACATATATACGCATATAAACATAGTTATACATATGTACACATACATACGCATATAAACATAGCTACACATATGTACACATATATACGCATATAAACATAGATGTACATATGTACACATATATACACATATATACGCATATAAACATAGATACACATATGTACACATAGATACACATATGTACACATATATACGCATATAAACATAGATACACATATGTACACATATATACGCATATAAACATAGATATACATATGTACACATATATACGCATATAAACATATATACGCATATAAACATAGATACACATATGTACACATATATACGGATATAAACATAGATATACATACGTACACATATATACGCATATAAACATATATACGCATATAAACATAGATACACATATGTACACATATATACGCATATAAACATAAATATACATATGTACACATATATACGAATATAAACATAGATACACATATGTACACATATATACGCATATAAACATAGATACACATATGTACACATATATACGCATATAAACATAGATACACATATGTACACATATATACGCATATAAACATATATACGCATATAAACATAGATATACATATGTACACATATATACGCATATAAACATAGATATACATATGTACACATATATGCACATACTCGTATAGTTTCGTATGTATATGAACAAATATTATATGTGACTAACACACATTTACAGTAATTATCTCTGTCGAGAAATCATTCTCACCTTTTTTGAATCAATGTAATATTCCGTAAGTTGAGGAACACCCTACATTAAAAATAAAATATATAAAAACGCAGGCAGAACAATATGACGGTGTCAGAGCTTGGAGTCCTTCAAGGTCAGAGAACAACAATTTTTTCAACCTGTTAATGCAGCGAAATGCCCCCTATAGCGGTCACCCTCTGACAACAATGAAAGTGTCTGCTATAGAGGGGTATCCCCTATAGGGGGTTGTTCATTAGAGAGAGGTGTTCCCTAGAGAAAACCGCCTTTGGGATAAAATATATTGTGAATATGTTATAAACTGTCCGCTACGTACAGGTTTCGTTATATGAGTTTAACTCCTGAAAAAAAGCGTCTGTTGTAAAGAGATGTCCACTATATAAAGGATGTCCCTTACAGGGAGTCTCACTGTATATGTAACACTTACCTCAAGCAGAAATTCTAGTAGCGCGTTGTTGGAACTTATACTAAGTAGTTGAGATCCTTTCGAAAACAAACCATAAGCAGCGGAACGCAACTTGGTGAAGTCCAACGCCACCTCTTTAATAGCAAAGTCGACATCAAATGGTGTTATTTGTTCACGCAAAATAAGCAAATGTTTTATTAAGAACAAATGACCATTGATTGCTCCCTGATAAAGAAAAGAAGCGATATAAATTTGTAAAATGTAAGCAATGAGGTTTTGCGATTTCGGGACACAGCGTAATGAGTTTTTTATGCAGACCTTCGACAACCGTACGAGGTGATAAAGATAAATACTCTCTTTTATAAACAACAAAATATTTGACTGAGGTTCGATGTTGCTTAACTTTCTGTATTTAACAGGCTCAAATGTTGCTTACATAATTTTTGTTGGCCAGTTACTTCAGAAGGCCAAATTCATGTGTTTTCGTGGTCAGTTAGACAGGAGCGCCAATGGAAATCAAATTCCCACTTTAACACGTTTATCCTTGTGTCAACTTACATGAATTTTAAAACAACGAAAATTTCGAAAACTAATTTTTTTTAAGTTCCTGTTGTTTGGCCTTATTTTTTAACCTTAGGCTAGTTGTTTCTTACAAGCTTCGCTCTTTCCAGGATCAGAGCCTCACGTTGTTTTAAAGCAAAAATAATATTTAATATTCGTCACTAAAAGACTTGCTACCCTGTGCTAGTCACAATTTTATCACGTGAATCTACCGCCATTTACTATTCTTAAAAGTACCACCACATCAAATAATGGGCGTAAGGGCGCTAAAACATAACGATGGAAGATAATGAGCGTATCATGTTTTAAAAAATTACCTTCTTTTTAGTGATTTCTTTGCTGGCGTATCTCAAAGTAACGATGCAGTTAGAGAGAGCTTCTTGAGCAATGCCCTCAAACGTTGGTTTCTGAAATATTAATCAATAATTGACTAAGTGCTTAGAGAAAATAAAATGTAAAGCAAGAACGCTGTGTACAGTATAGATAAGTTGCAAATGTTTACAAAGTTCCGTATATGCACGCGCATCTTTGAAGGCAATAAAAGAAGGACCACGTAAGATTAACTATTTCCTTGAATTTATGTAATTATGTAATAAACGAACTAAAAGGAGCTGGAATTGGTTTTTCTTAACTATTATTTTCTCTTTTAAAGATCAGGTTTTAATTATTTTAAAAAGTAAGTTGCTTTTTCAACTTGATTTCTTCGATCGTTGCGGTCTGTTCTTTATATTTCTTGCTTATGTGGATGCTCGTGCATCTCCATTGTTTTAGACGCAAAATCAAAACAACTACGTCACGCTGCAACTTATCTATAAGAATGTCTTTTGCTACGTCAGCTACTAACAAAAAGAAACAGGACCACGTACCCCGATGCAGGTGTACAGTTTCGATAAACACACCAAAGTTCTGCGCACGGTAGGATACCACATCGCTTGGAGGTCGACAACTGCCGTCTGATTTTCTGTAAATAAGTGACAAGTACACATGTCAACAAAGTTCAAGTCAGTAGTATGAACGAAAAAAAAGATTTCGCAAAATGTGCGTAAACGATAATCTCAGAGCATAGAGGTGAGACACAAAAAAGAACTCTTGTCACAACCAACGTTCGTTTTTCCAAGATATAATCTGTCTGTTACATATTTTTTTTTGTTAATATTATTTGTATTAAAGTTGCTTAGCAATCTCACAAATTTCAGTACAGTTTCTTATAAACTGATTTGCTTTATATATAACGTATATTTATAGTGTACTGCAAACGCCAAATCTAGCAAAAAAATTATTACTTAATAACAAGCACGACATGGTGAAGTAAGGCGAAAGTAAAAGCAGTTTGAGGAAAAATTAGAATACACAAAAACTGTGGCTCAAAGATAAATATGCGGTACTTACCAGTTCTATTAAATGTCTTCTTCTCTAAATCCGTGTCACCGTCTGATGAGTTCAACTAATATGAAAAAATTCTCAATCTTATTCTTGTGTAGAAATCAACTAAGAATATTTCCCTCGAATAAAATACTCCTCAAGGCGAATTTTAAATGCAAACATTCTGACCAATAACAGGGTGACCATTAATAAAATGAGTAAGGATATTAAGGAGAATTAAGGAGACAAATTTACATTTTCTAAGGATATTTTCCTGCGAACGAGAATACAAAAATAAAAAAATAAGGATAATTAAGGAGAAAAACAATTTTAGTTCTCTATATTTAATGTTACATACTATGTTCTATGATAAGGAAATTATACATATTATACAAATATACACATAAATTATGCCCTGAAAGGTAGAAAATATAGGATTTGAGGTAACACAGAAAAATGTCTTATTTCACTGGTGATGAACAATCCATGAACACATTTCGAAAAAAGTTACGATCAAAAAATTAAGAAATATGGAGAAATTAAGGAGAATAGCTAAAACTTCAATTTTTTTAAGTATATTTAAGTACTTTTAACGAGATTTTCTTTTTCTAAGGTTATTTAAGGAATTTAAGGAGGAGTGGTCAGCCTGAATAAGAAATTTTACGCGATGGGATACGTTTACTTTTAAACCACGTGATCAAACTAGGGATGGAAAAGTGCTGTAAAAGTTTAGTTCCAACAAATTACCATAGAATATGTTAAAGTTATTAACGTCCAACATTGCTTGTACAAAAATTCTTCCCTTAATGAATACTTAACGCTTATCTCTTCCACTTCAAAACAAGTTGATTTGAGTGGAAGGTAAGCTTTATAAAATTAAACATACCATCATCATAAGTTTGTCTGGATAAGCGAGATCACCTGGTGCTGGCGCATAACTAGCTATATCCTTGTGAATGTAGGCCTGAAACAGAGGTTAAAACGACCTGCATAAACATTTTAGTATCTTACCCCATAATTTTAGAGAAAAAAACTGGGTCTCCAAATTGATTTATCAAAATCTTGCTAAACCGTCTCGATTACAATTTTCTTTAATTTCTGGAAATCAGTTGAGTAACTCGTTCTTTGCGAAAGTCGCAAAAATTAATTAAGTCCATGAGAAAATTAATCCCCTTAAGGCAGACGAAATCCCCAAACTTTAATAACCACCGAGAATTACCACTACCGTAAATGACAGATTAAGCGAACCGTGTCCAATAAGCAACCCTGTCGAATAAGCGCCACGGGGTTAGGAAAATATATGTAAATAAGTGCCCCTGCTCTAATATTTGAATCAGCAGAAATAATTTTTACTATCCCTTTGAATTCCTCACAACGACGATAAAGATAAAAATGAAAATATTAAAATTTCATAAAAGATAGATTATTACTATTTTATTTCTTTAGTTTTTGTTTGTATTTCTATTTTTATTCATAAAAGTTATGGGAAAAAAAGTTTAAAAAAATTTAATGCTGAATTAACCGCCCCTGCCCAGCAAGCGCCCCCTGTCAAGATGAAATTTTAAAAAATGCTCCCCAGCCGCCTTTTTTGTAATTTACAGTAATCACCTGCGTGCGATACACGAGTCGTTCTTGTACATCCTCAAGCATTTCAGAAGCTATCACTTGAAAAGACAAAAGCTGCTCAGCTAAAGTACAAAAGCACAGAAATCATTATGTAAAACAGTTTAGAAGGAATTATACAATGAACTAAACAATGACGCTGAGTCAGCAACGTACCTTTCCTTTGAACATGATCTTCTAACATTTCAACCTGAGAAAATAGAGAGGTATAGTGAAACTCAACTGTTACGTGATGCAAACATACGAAAAGCAACAACAAACAGATTTGACAAACCTTCAATATGTTGCAGAGTTCAGCTAATGTTTCCATATGGGTCATGTGAATGATAAGAGGGCGAAATGTCTCGTATAATATACCACATAAATTCTCCATCAGTGTACTAACAAAAAAAAACATAACAAAGATAGTGACACTTATTGACACTTATTGACAAGTATATTCTTATGAAGATACTTTATCCGAGTATTGAGTCGTTTTCAGGGTGTCTGGCAAATTTAAGTTTTTCAAGGTTTTTCTCCCAAGAATGATACAAAGTCACCTATACTGATTTCAAGCTTTTCAAGGTCTTCAAGATCCAGTAAACAACCTGTTTCAGATGTGTATTCACCGAGACACATAAATATTTGTATACATCGAGACAAACGTTTGCATATATAATGTTTGTGTATATTGAGACAATGTCTATATGCATCGAGACAAAAAACTATCTGTGTACATGGGGAGTCAATGTGACTGAAATTTTACAAATTGGGCTATTGTTTTAAATCCAATGATACACGATGATATTCAACTGAGGTGAAGAAATGTACACTAATGAAGAGCACCTTCTTTAAATTAATCACAAGCATAACAAAAGTTAAGAGATACAAACCCTCTCAAAAAACTGTCTTACTCAAAATTCTGTTTTCCTTTTGTGAAATATTCATGGTATAATTGGTATTCGTCTTGACATACATGAACCATAAAAGAACAGCCAGAACGAAACTAAAAGAAAGTAAGTCACAGTGTAATTGGTGCCTAAGCTGGCTTTAACTGCTTTTGATTGTAATAGAAAAAAAATTAAATTTAGAGTTGGGAAGACAATTTTATCTTGCAGAGTTCTACATAAGAATTCCAGTCCATGCAAAAAGGATTTCTGTGCATGAAACTGTACTTAAAAGTTTTAACTTTTCTCGTAAAAATTTGTATCTTTATGCTTTACAATCTCACATGTACCAAAAGAAATACTACAATCTTTAAACAACATGTAGAAGAGGTAATGCTTTTTCCTAAAATGGTGCTGTTCCCTCTCGATACAGCAAGAAAGCTTTTTGTTCTTAGCATTTAGTTCTTATGTGTGCTAGCTTTGAGATAAAGTCCACATGAATTACGATAAACACTATGTACTAATACAACTACTGCAAGACATAACATCTGAAACAAGTTCAGTTTCATAAGTAGCTATACTTTGTTATAAATCAAACATTACCAATGTGCATGGATTCTTAGCGTGTTGTTGTGCAAATTTATGCACAGTTTCTGTAACGAAAGGTGAAATTAGTTGCCAACGGTATTCCAGGTAACACTGTTGACAGTCTGAAATCAGTGATTCGTACCTGAAAAATTAAAATAAACAATTTTAACTTTCATTCAATATGTCTTCTTTTAAAAATAACTTGTTTTTGTCTTTTGTTTCCTGCACTAAGCATTATCAATTCGATTTATTATGGAAAATGCTTTATAAAATTTTTTTGTTTTTAATGAACACGATTAATATCATATCAAGTTTTTAAAAATATACATAAATATAGCTTTACTCTGCATTATTTTCTGATCGTTCCTCAATCTGCTCCATGATGTTCTATAAATAAAAAAATGACGTAACTGTCCTATTTTATTCGGAGTATTACACTTTTTTTTATAAAAAACGCCAAATTTAACAATCGCCATCAAAACTGCTGAAAAGTCCAAAATTAAACAGTTTGCTTGGCAAAAAGTTGGTCAAATGACACAGCCTTTCTATGGTGCAAATTTGAGTCCTGAGTATAGTTTGTCAGATAAACCCTTGCAACTTATATATATATATAATATATGTAGCTAAACAATGTTTAAGGAGTAAAAACACAATTGTTTACAGTCAACATAAAATCAATGCTGAATATAAAGTTACCTTTACTCGCATTGACTGGGTCTTAAACTTTCCATAAAGAGCTGTGTATGAACTGTCGGTAAAATTCATTGCAGGTTGGTTATCCTGAATATAGCAGAAGTTGTTTTGTGAAAATGAGGAAATTACCCTTAGAAAATTATACTTGTACAACAAGGATTTCTAGGTAAATGTATACTCAAAAAAAATAAAATGAGCAAGATTTATTTCACAATTAAGTTGTATCATGCAAGGTTCACAACATTAGCCTCACATGATTTTCTCCACATTAAAGGAGAGTGAGACCAACCTTTTTTGAGCAATTGGTAAATTGGATATTTATTTATTCGTTGTTATACTAGATCATATTAAAGTTACATTAATTAGGCCTGACAGAGGCGTAGCTATAGGTTCTAGGATTGGAGGGGGAGATTGCAGATTTTTAGGGTTTAAGTGACTAAGAGACATGTGTGAGGCATTAGCCTTCTAACCTTGAAAAACCTCTGGATGAACTGAAATGCATTCAAATTTTAAGACTACGGTATCAATTTTTAAATTGTTAAAAAAGACAAAATTACTTCCATATTAACATATCCTTAGCCCGTCAAAAATCTGCGGGAGTTCCCTCGTCACAGCAAAGTCAATAAAATTTGTAGCTTTAGGATTTCGTGCATCGTTAACACTGTTAAAAACAGACAGACGGACAAACAGGTATTGTTATAGAGATAAGACCTGTATTCTATTAAAAATGGTATCTGTATGGCTACTTTGTCCTAAAGATGCCCTTGATATGTACGATAGGTGAAGCCAGCTAACCCATGGAATTTTCCGTGACCAATATTATGGTGCTCATTATGCGTACACTTGCCATGCAAGTGTATGTATAATGAGCAGGTGAATTTCTGCGGATATTTTTTAGGCTAAATGCTAATACATATAAATTGCATAGCCATGTTTAGTCTCAAGTGAACCTTTTTCGTGTAAGATATTGGTCGTCCCCTGACCCTCTCAATAAATTACACCTCAACTTAGTTTCCGTTTTGGTTTAACGTGGGCTAACATGGGTCAAGCTTTTGGGTTTAATTTTTTGTATTGTGGGTTGAAAATAGATATTCATAGCTCCTATAAAAGAAGAGTATTTACTCAATTTACACTTATTTCCTGAAACATCTATATAGCAAACATTATGAGTGCTTATGAAGATATGTTTGAGGATAAAGTTGTACTACTGCTTTTACTGTACATGTCTAGAAAAAGGAAAGAAAGATGGCGTTTGTTATGCAATTTATTCAATTCTATAAATCCAAAACTTTTGCTACTTTGTGTTAGGTATTAGAAATAACATCTTTCCTTTTTATACTTTTATCTGTTTTAATGCTTATCATACCGGATTGATAATTTTGACATTCTTTATGTTTAAAAGTATTTCTAAACTTTATTTCTTTCTCTTTTACAAAATATGATTTTTATTTACATATACATCAAATTATTGCTATCCTTTGATGCTTTTTACCCCCATTTTAACCCATCCAACCTTAGAAAAAAGGATCAATTAATTTTATTTAAAATATTTTTTGTACCTTCAAAATACGCTAATTGATGTAGTCACTTGAAACCTGTTTGGGATAATGAAAGTACTACCTTATGTAAAGCAGCTAAAGCTTGGTTTGAAGCATTTCGTAAAATATTGATGACGTATTGTTTTACCAGTCCCAAAGCTTGTGTTAAACATTGCTTGAAGCGCGCTCCGTAAACCGAAGATTCTTTATACTCTGGCTATAACAGAAAAAAAGTCAAATATTTTTGGCCATCCTCACAGTGATATCACAACGTGAAAAGACTGAGTTACAGTTATTTCATATTATTTCATATAAGAACTGATTATTCAGTCATCTTAGCCTATTATGCATTATATTCTGCCGACTGCTGGAACATTTGCTCCAAGAACAGAAGTTCTTGGGTTCAAACCCTGGTTGACTTATGCCAGAGACTGTAAATGTGAATCAATCCTTTCAGCTTATTGTTTGGCATGAGAATATACAGTTGCCTAGTTCATTGATTGCTGCGCTTGCACAAATTAGAGCTTAATTAAATGCACTAGGACCATCTTCACAGGATTATATTGAAAACAGAACTAATGAGGCTATCCTGGGTAAATAATATATATGATTATTTTTGCTGAATATGCGTGACAAATTATCATCATGGTGGAAAATGATCTTTTATCGCCAACACATACAGCTATTAACTACAACCTTGCATTTATCCTAAAGTTTACATAACATGGGAATTTTGTGTCCTGATTCACAATAATTTGTTGTGGAAGGCCAATCATGGAAATAATTACATCTAACTTTCAGCTCTCTGTTCAACTAACAAAAATAATTAAAAAAAATTCTACTTACATGTGAATCAATGTAAGATATAGACTCGTCTATTTTTTTCAGTAAAGGTAAAAAAGATTCTCCAGTCACTGACATTGTGGAACTATTCAATCTCTAAATTTAACAAAAATAACATAAACAGCAATAATGATTGCACCATCAACAATAATAGTGACTATGTGATGTTAAAATTAAATTTTCAGAAGCAGCCAGGTTAAGCTTAATTTTTCTATTAAAAAATAGATGCTTTTTAGTGAAAGTTTCTTGTCAGGTAAACAGGAATACAACAGAAAATATGGGGTGTGATCATCCAACTGTGGATTTAAATGTGTGAACATAGTCTACATTACAGAAACTTCAAGGTAATGACAAATCTCAGTTTTGTGAAATTCTGGTACGGGTACGGTAATTTTGATTAAGTATAATGTTTTAAACGAATTTTCCTAATTGTTACCTAACAAGCTGCCCAAAGAGTTGAAATATACCAAGGAACCCTAGATGACATTTCTTTGTTTTATTGCAAGTTCATACATTGAGAAAGGTAAGCAAAAAATAAAAATTTCTCATTAAATTTGGTAAAATGAAAAAGTATGAAAGTATAAAATATGCAGAATTTACCCAATTCAGACAAAGAACCGAAATTTAAGATTTAAGGTGGCAGGAGAAGTGTTTTGCTCTTTTATTATCATCTAATTGGTTAAGATCTTCAGGTGAAATATCTATTCTGTAGGAATCTGTTTTTCATGGTAAAAACTACATAGAAAATATTACTCACATGCTTTATAGATTCATATGAACTGAAATAAGATAATCTATTTGAAATATTTTCTGCTTGGTCCATTAGATTTGCCTAAACAAATATATAGTAAATAATAATAAATAAATAAAAACTACTCAATCAGGCCCATGCAAAAATCCACTTACACAGAAAAATAATGGAAAAAATAGGTTGTTTTAGGTCTTTTGCTGACATCAACAGTGCATAAACAAAAATAAAATTGGCGAAACTTGTTTATCCGTTGCCTCTAGTGTGCAGAGCTGAAATGCTGATGAGCAAAATCTATAATGTGCTTTTGACAAAGGGTTAAGGAGAGATATAAAGGCTTAAAAATCTTGCCCAGGTTTGGGAAACTTACCAAATTTGGTTCCAAGTGGTCCCTAGTTACCCCCCCCCAGTGAAAAATGACTGACGTCACCACTTTATTTCCAAGTTTTTTGGCCTCAAAGTTTAAAGTGCACTGTGATGGTATTATTTTAAACAGACACAGATAGTACCTGATCTTGTAAGGACTGTTCACAAGCATCATGAAGAGCTCTCGTTTGTGTGGAAACAAAAACATGTTGTTTTTCTAACTTTTCAAGATGACTGAGAACTTTATCAACTTCTTTAAGAATGGCATCACATTTAGAAACATACTGCAACAATTCATCCTCATAATTCCTGTAAATAAAATTATCAGTAAACACAAAATCCATTTGAATCCAGTTATGGCATAAGTAACAAAAAATACTATTAAAAATATTACTGTTTTACAGTAGTATTTAACAATCTAGAAAATGTGTTTTTTTAACATCTTAATCAAATTCATAGGTAAAGTTTTTAACTCCACAAATACCTGTAGTTTTGTTCTTGTTCTTTTTCCATTTGAGCTTCTACTTGAGAAAACCAGGAGAAAAACTATAGGTAACAATAATAATAAGGCACAATTTTTTGGGAACATTATTTCACAAGGAACGATTTCCTAAAAATTTCAGGGATTTGGTGCATTTGAGACAATCATTAGAAGAAGCAAAGTATCAAAAATATTGTTGTTAAGTCAAACTGCAGCAACAGAAAAGAGTTTTAATTTTCGAGCCTTAGCATTATTTTTTAAGAGTTCTGACACGGAAATATTTTCATAGATGACCCCTTTATATATATTGTTCTCCTCAATTAAAATTTTTGGATTCAATTAAAAACTGAGAAGTTCCAAAAATTAATCCCCTTAAATATAGTAAGAGCCCATATGAATTCACAAAAAATTTACAAGCCTGTAATATTTAAACTTCTTTAGCTTGTAATAGATATTTGAATTCCAAAATAAAAAGTTTTATTTTTTATGTTACCTGTTGTGCGTTCTCAATTTTTCTTGTCCCCAGATCCAAACTTGCAATATGTCGCGAAAGCTCGTCATCTTGAGAAAGGCTTTCATTGAGCTTTTTTTCAACACGAAACTAAAAAAAAAGACAATCAATGTCATCAAAGACCTAAATAAATTATAGAAACAGCTGTGCATATATGAGGTTTTAACTAATTACATTCGTGAAACTGCACATTAGCTTCATAAGTTTTGCAAAGATGATAAATTGAGTGGGACTTAAATTCACAACCTGTTTGTCAAGTAATTGCTCTACTGTGCTAATAACTAAATACTATCTCCATAGAGGTGAGGATACTCTATAATCAGATTTTCCATAGTAAATACACCTTTTATGGGAGAGGCATACAGTGTAAATAAGGAAATAATGTTGGAATTTAATTAAAAGATGCTTTAAAACTATATTTTGCAATCTATACAAGTTAATAACCTTAATACCATGTATAGATTGTTGAATTCATTTGAAATAAAAAGTAGTAAAAATATTTCAAACTTAAATCTCCTTTGTTTGTCAAGCAATTGCTCTACTGTTTTATTAACTCGATACTATCTCCCTATCATATGCGGGTGAAGATACTCTATAATTAGATTTGCCATATTTGTTAATCTTTTTTTATGGAAAAGGCATACTCAATGGACCCAGGTTTTAAGTCCATCACCAGCTTATATTATAGAAACAATGCTGTATTAATACCTATTAAAGGTCATACACCAAATTAATCTGTAGCTTTATTTACTTAATTTTTGTGGTTCTATTTACCTTTTTATTTTAAAAAATTGAAGAAAAGAATTAATAACAAAAATAAAAAAAACTTGTAAAAAAAATGGCTGTCCCAGCATAACTAATATGTGGAATAAAATATTCCCTGAAAGCAGAGAAAATACAAGTAGCATATTGTGATGTGGTAATAAGGGCCAACATTTTTGTTTGTACAAATGTGATGACAAGGTACCTTATCAGCAACTGGATTGGTACAATGTAAATAAGGAAGTAACAGTGAAATTAAATAAAAAAGATGCTTTAAAACTACAATTTGCAATTTATACAAGATATTAACCTCAATACCATGAATTGAATTCGTTTGAAATAAAAAATGGTGAAAATATTTCAGCCTTAATTCTACTTTAGTGAAAAGAACTTGTTTAATTTTGTCAAACTTTGACATGACAAACAGTAACACCATATTAATTAAATCTAAATTACATTTTAAATTGGTTTACTGAAAAAAATGATCCAAGCCAAATTTAATGCTGCAAGACATGTATAATAACAAAACAATATTAACAATTTCTATAATTTTAATATTATTGTTCCCATAACAGTCAGCAATATTATAATTGCTTAGTTAAAATATTATAATTGCTTAGTTAAATTAATTAATTTCATGCTTCAGATATATAAAAAAAACATCTAATAGACAAAATGACAATAGGAAACCTACAATAGAAACCAACTGAAATACCATATAATTAAAGTTTAATATTATTATTAAGGGAATTGTAGATTTTAATACACTGGTAAGCAGTTCAAACAAAACTGTTATGGTAAAAACAGTGTTAGCATTGTCTTAGTAACATATATAAAAACAAATACATAGCAGCAATGACGAAATACAAAAACAACGGAAGTAAATCTACTTTGAAATTTTCAGACAGAATTAACCTCATATCATCAGTAGAAGATTTGAGGCCAGTTGTTGGCGAACAAGAGGGTGTCAAACAAAAAACAAGTAAAAGCTACCCGTTGTCTATAAAAATATCATACACAGAACAAAACATGAAAAGGTACCCTGAGAGTACTCAAAGAATTGAAAAAATTGTAAAGGATATTGCACAGGAAAAGTTGAAGACCAAAACATTACTTGAACTATCGAAAGAATGCCTTAAACAAGATTGTAATGATTTAATTTATTTTGCTTGACATGACTTTAAGATATTGAATGTTTATTTACATGGGTCTTCTGATCACCCTACATGATATAATTGGTTGTAATCAATGCAGAAGGACTTGATATGGACTTAAAATAACTTGCATCAGTAACTAATAAATATTTAATTGTAAATAATGTTTATAATTTACTATTGTAAGAAAATTGGTGCTTAATAGTTATTAGTATTTTTAATACATAGTTGCTTTGTAGATTTATTGTATATACCTGTGCTCCTTACATAGATTAATTTTCATAAATTGACTAAAAATCTTTTGTGCTTGCACTAATGACGTCCTCAAAACTCCTGAAAATTCACTTAGAACAATTTAGAGTACCACACATTTTAGAGAATTTTACAATGAAAGTCTAAAAAGACTGTGTTCTTACTGAGACTTTCCATAAAGATACTATATTTCACATCTGTCAACAAAATAATAAAAGCATTTTTTTGACATAGCAGAAACCACCCTGGTTGGGTGCACACATAAATAAAGATTTTCAAAATTTCACCTTTGAGAATGCCTCAAAATGAACTCTCCTATCCTTTTATGTAACTTTATTTGAGTGTTTAGTTATAAGCAATTAAAAGTGTATTATAAGAAAAATGCACCTTTTTTATAACAAAACTATTCAGAGAGCAATACCTATTTTGTACATTTTGTATTTTTGTACAAAAAATCCTCTGTTCAAATTTTGCAGGTGTTCATATGGTTCGACACTCCCTGCCTACTTGATACAAATCTAATTTGTCAGTAAACTTTTTACATTTTGACCGTGGAAAAAAATCCTTTCACTGGATGATAAAGCTTTTTCTGTATCAAATTCTTATCACCAGTGTCGCAAGGCGAGCTGCAACAATTATTTCCACTATATACATCAACATTTGTATAGGAACTTTGGCTGGTATTTACACTATGATCATTGTTAATATTGACATTATTTCCAACAAATCTGTTATCAAAATATGATAAAAGTGATATTGTACGGTAGTGAGACATGGGCATATATTGTACGGTAGTGAGACATGGGCAGTGAAGCAGGAAGATCTTGACCGTTTAGAAAGAAATGATATGAGAATGGTTAGGTGGATGTGTAACACCAGTCTGAGAGACAGAAAGAGTTCAGATAAGCTAAAAAGCAGGCTAAGTATTCGTAGAATTAAAGATGTTATCCAGATAAAAAGATTAAATTGTTTGGGGCACTTGGAAAGAATGGAGGGAGATAATTGGGTAAGAAAGTGTAGAGACTTGATAGTTCCTGGGGCAAAACCCAGAGCCAGACCGAGAAAGACTTGGCAGGAGGTAAGGACAGACTTGATACAGAGGAAGTTGAGTTTAGATCTAACACAGTCTAGATCAGATTGGAAGAGGGTCATTAATATACCCCATCCAACTTATGTAGCATCATGGAAAAAGCATGTTAAGCTAAGAATGAAGATGATGATGATCCCTTAGTTTTATTTCCACATTTGAGAAAGAAACTTAAAATTGTATGTATGTAAAAAAACTCCCTTACATTATTTTAATACATGACTTAAATTTTTATATATATGGGTATGGAAAGTGGTTTAAACCAGGAGCTATGATAACACTCACTCACCCATATTGAATCGCAGGCAAGGGAAATCGAAACCCGGTCTCCTCTCAAAAAGTGCAAAAGTTATAACTACTAAGCTGTAGTACCAATAAAAGGTAAGGCACCAATAAAGTTTGTAGGGAACCAAAATGAGAATGATGCTAAAAATATCACAAAATGGCTATTTGTTGGCTTCAATCTATATCTTGGAATTTTATTACTTTTATTACACATTCTCAAATTTATCACTTAAAAAAACACTAAACTTAGGATCCCACAAATAGAGTAATCATAGTTTTTAATTATTTCAATTATTGTTAGGCGAATAGTGCAATCGTTTAGGTCCCAAACAATCCATTCATCTAGAATACCTTATAGGGATTATCTCCACCATCATTTCACATTTTAAAAAAATTGAAACTATCATGATCGTTTCAAGATCGTATCATCCTTTTTTAACTTCCTTTACAGATCATTTCATGAAACGAACCTGAAGGGAATTGAAACGATTTGGAAACAATTTATTTTGTTTTTTAAGCTCAAAAATGAGTCCAGAATTGCGAAAAGAATGTGTATTTATTTAGGGTTTGTGAATATATACAATATAGAATGGAGGCTGCTATGAGACTGAATGTGAGGCAACTACATAAAGACAGACAGTGATACAAGATGACAGACGTTCACAGTGTAGACATATGATACATGTAAATGTAACACAAAAGTTTTCTGTAGAAACCATTCCTGATCTTCATTTAATTTTTCGAATGTATGTACCGCTGCTCTATTTTAGATTAAGAATTTTAAATAAATAATTTTAATGCTACGAAAGACTTTAAATATTGTCAACTAAACTATATATAGTAAAAAGATTTTACACTTAAATTTAGATTTTCTTAAAAGACTGCACAAAAAACATTTAAAGGAACAATAAACGTTTTTATCAAAATACCTTTTGTCTTTTTTATTATTTAAGTGGAAGAAGAATCGCTGTATAAATTTCGAAACAGCACAAGAATAATTTCTTGCTGCATAACTTCTAAAAACAAGTCTTTTCGCCCTTGACAGCTAGTTATTTTACTAATTCGAAACAAGTGAGACTAATAATTATTATTTTCCTTCACAACAAAAAATAATAACTGCGTGTGTGATGCGAAAATACATAAAAGAATATGCTTGTCGTAACAACCTATTTGTTGTTATTTTTTATAATTTTTTTGTTGCTGATTCGAACATACATTCTCGAAAACATTATTTTTATTTCCCCGACCCACCGACTGTAAGCTGCTAATATTAGCTGTAGAGCAACTAATTAAGTTGGAGTCACCTTATGGAAAATAAAGTAACTTTGACAATTGCTGTTGTGAATATGAATTACGAGAGCAATTTTTTGCCGCTTCTTTTGTCGTTTCTTTGCTGCCATGCTATATCCCTAATTCGGAGGGCTGTATATAGTTGATGGGAATACTATCACCAGCAGAAGTAGATATTTTAAATATATATACTGAGAATGTGTCTCAGAGGCTAAGGTCACCCCCCAAAAAATAATTGGTTAGCGTCACCAGACCGACTCACTTTGAAAGGCGAAAGTTGAATAGAATTTGTCGAATCGAATTTGTAAAAAATAAACCAAACAATCCACAAACAATCTTCGACACGCAACAAAATCCACCATTTACCTTTTCAGCGGTCATCCAAATTACAGTTGTTACGTCCGAATGTTATTTCGATTCGGTGATTCGGTTCAGCCTTGTTGCTGTAGCGATGATTGACATTTTGCTTAAATGACGAATCACATTTGTGCTACATCCGCCATTTTTAAAATTTCGCAGGGTGAAAACAAACCTAGTTTGTAGGGGGAAGAATGCTAAAATATGTGGAAATGGAAGAATAATTAGCTAACGAAAGGTAACCACAATAAAAATCTGTCTGGAAATGATGCTTAGCTATCTAGATTTAGCTCCAAAAAATTATATGTGCTTAAACTTCCTATCATTGTTCTTACAACTCCAAAATGTGTCTATCTCTGCACTTTCTTCACCTAAATACGGAAACTTTTCACCTCAAAAAAATTGTTATGACGTCAACCGAATCGCCGAATAGGGGACTGTGCTGTGCTACTCAGTGCTATATTTTCCTGCTTCACATTTTTACGGCAATACAAGCGAAAACCATGGGAACAACATTGACTGACAAAAATTGAACTTGAAACGGAGGCTAAAAATACAGCTGGCGTACATTTAAAACAAATAACAAAATATGGCTGCGAAATATAGTACTTTTGTAATTTTAAGGGAAAAATTTTTATCTGACCGACCGACTCACTTTTGTAATTAGAAATGACGCTAACCAAACATATTTTCGAAGGTGGCCTAACCGTATATGCATTTTATTATCCACTCAGTTTTTCAGAATTTGTCTGCACATTTTCATTTACAAATAACAAAAATAACTATTTTGTTTATATCTACCTTTTCTGGTATTGGTCTTTGTGTATATGTATTAAGCTCTACGATACTTTCTTTCTGTTTGTCTGTAAGGGGGGCCAAGGAAGTACTTCTTGAATCCCATTGCGACAATTTATCCAAGTATTTCTTCTCAACCAAACTATCGCCAGCCTTCGCTGCCATGTTGATTCGTCAGTTCTCGGAATTATCAAATGGGATGCCAAAATTAACATTTTAGCGTTTTTTGCGCGCTAAAGGCCTTTTTTAACAAACCTCATACCCAGGGGCACGTGGTAACAGAATAACGAACAAGAACAGAAGATAAAAGGGGAACATTGTTTAGAAAATTATTTTTAGGTCTTATAATATTTTACAAACTAAAGCATTTTCTCGTAAAAAAAGGCAAGTAAGTGCCTCATCTTAAATAAACATTCGCGCTCACCCCTCATCCCCAATTTAACATATAGCGCTATTCTGCGCATTGAATGCTAGGCTTCTTCTCTGTAAGCGTTACCCACAGACAGGTTTTTCCCCAATGTAAAAAATCCAACAAGCGCTGGGGACGAGATTAATAAGACAGCGAGATTCACTGGTATAACAAAATAGAAGAACAAGAGACCTGCATAATAACTTTTTGATATAAAGTAAAGATGGCAATATCGTGTCAAGAAATGCCAAAAAGACCTGAGGACGAGAGTGCTTGTACAGTCCTAATTGTATATTCACAAAAATCATTCCTTCTTTAAAAAAACACCACACAATCTCATTCCCAGGTTGTGGCTATCGGAATCGAGCTGGCGGAATTGGGTACAATTATAGGTGTAATAGTTTTCCCAAAACAAATTATCCGACGTTGCTGGCAAGAAAAGAACTTTACAGAGATATAATTTTTTTACCTAAACAATTATGAAATGGTACTTTGAATAAATCTTAACAGAGCACCACAGCAAATATCTTGTATACAACATAATCAATTAGCTAAGAATCAATTGAGCAAATGTTTAACAAAACCCAAAAGCGAAGAATTGAAAAATATATCAATAGTTATTAAATTATTGTAGAATTTGTTAGGTTTACTATTCAAACTTTTTTTTTCAGATTAGCTTGTTTCCTGACGTTTCGAACGCTACAAGTAATTGTGTATCAAGAAAACAGGAATAAATGAAAAACAATATAAAACAAACAAACAAACAAACAAAAAAACAAACAAACCAAAAAAAAAAAAAACGAGGGCGGGCGGGAAGGCAGGCGATGGAAAGAAGAACGCAAATGAGTAAACAATATTTTTCTTCTATTTCTAGAAAACGATTTCACATGGAATCGTCATTAATGCGTGTAAATATACAATCTATAAATAGAAACAAACTGACAAAAACAGGACTGAATTCCAATACAAATATTATTACCGTAAAAAAATATTCTACGTTGTAAATACAGGTTTTTTACAGGAAACGCATTTTACAATCTTTTCTTCGTGAAAGAATCCCACGTTAAAAACACTGCAAAAATATAAATGACCTTTAAAAATATAAAAAATAACGAAACGGCGCATTTCAAAAGGTTACATCGGTTCGTATCAAATACATTTAAAAGCCATACAGCAGTCGCCCAACCTATGTTTTTACACTACTGACTAATTTATATCAATAAGTTAGTTCTAAAAAAAAATATTTCATCAGCTACACAATCTGGACAGGTCCCTTACATTGTTCGCAGCAATTAAACGTAACATGATAGTTGGTGGATAGAAAATGACTGATCCGGTTGTGAGCTAGATAATCGTGCCTCATCCGAGTGAGTTCTTCGGTTTGTATACCTGTATTAATGACAACCTGGAAAAAAGAAAAGGAAAACAGTTTATAATACTCTTATGTCAAGTACACCTATTTTTTAAATTTATTACAGTACTCCGCACATGGTTGCCACTCCTACAGGGCTGCAAAGGTTGTTCTTGATGACGTAAAAACAGCAATTTTGAACTTAACATATATTTCGCGAACAATGTAGCACAAAATACCATTATGATGATAAATCTTGAACTAGCAAATTTGGAATAATTGAATATAAAGAGATTTAAGGAGAAAGTAATGTTACATTTGGAGAAACACTAAGAGGTTTTGAGGAAGTTTGGTAATCCAGTTTTCCATTTTTTTAGCGTAAAAGGAAATTCGGTGATCCTATTCTCAGATCAGCGTAATAAGAAACTCGTGTAGGTGTAAGTACAACCGCTAAATTTAACTTGTATACTTAGCGGGAAAAATAATGGAGAACTGAAATTAAATTTTTGTTTTACCTCATGAGCCAACTGTTCGGCTGGCGTGAGTTCATCAGCCTCGACTATAATATTATTCCTCATGCTGGTCTTCCCTTTCTCTTTCTCCATTACAGAATGTTTAATCTCAATCATATGAGGCTGATACTCAGCAGGTGTTTTCTCTTTATCCTCTGTAATGATTTCAACTAAAGCTTCTGCTAAATCGTGATTCATGAAAGCAACATCGATGGTGGTCAACGATTGTTGAGAATCGAGAGAGGGGTCTTTGCAGCCTAACAATTCAGCTACAGATATAAGTCCTCTAAAAAACACATGAGAATAATTGTCAAGCATAAAGACAGAAAATTAGAACATGTGAAGAATTTTAGTACTTTCATTTTCTTCCTATAAGTTATAAAAGAATTTTATGTTTGCTAACTTCCTAATAACTTCCTCTTTTTCTAGTTTGGTTGTTTGGCTATTGTGACTGGGTTCTTAAAACAGAAGTTATAGAATATTATATATTCTTTTTTCTTCAGTTTCGCAACATTGACTGTAATAAGCGCTTAAAATGCTCCACATGCCCGGCTTTTACGCTGTCTTTTCTTTTCCTACACATTTTCGTAGCATTTTTTTCTAGATTGTGTAGATTGTTAATGATTGTTTAAGTTTGTTCTACCGTTTTTTATAAAGTTTTTTATGTTGTAAATTCTTCTTATTAACTTCTATCGTTCTGCAATGTTGAACACGCGTCATCTAGGTAGAGTAAATTCTTCCAAACATCTCTATTATAATAGCCGTATTCCGTCTGTCCGTCTCTGCGCGGACCCCCCGCTGAGATAGAAAATGATGTTACGGAAACACGAATATCAAATACGATATATTTTTATCCACTTTGTTGCGACGGGTAAATATAATGGACGGCGAAACCGTGGATTTTTCCACGGGCTAACGACTAGTCTCTTTAATAATAGCCGTATTCCGTCTGTCTGTGTGTCCGCGAAAGCCGTGTCCCGTAACGGAAACACGAAATTTTTAAAATACGCACGAATATCAAATGCGATAAATTTTTGTCCACTTTGTTGCAACGGGTTAATTTAAAAGACGAGCGAACGCGACGGGGGCGACCCCGTGGATTTCTCCACGGGTTAACGACTAGTCTATATTATAATACCGGTATACGTCTGTCCGTCTGTCACGCAAAATGGTAGCTTATCTGCGCAAGTAGCGAGATGCACGCAGTACGGTATAAAAAGGACGGGCGAACTCGTGGATTTTTTTTTCACTGCTTACCTTCTTGTTGCATTGTTCAAAGCTCTGATTTTTGAATGTTCTTCTAATAAGCTTTGCAGAGCAGTATGTGACTCGCGATATTTATAATACAGTGCTGACTTCCAACGTGCTAGTTCATCACCCATTACCCTACATAAAGATGAAGTAACCAGTTATACACCTGCTTCGTTCACACTACTTAGGAGTCACAAAATGAAACATTTAGACTAAACGTCAATTTGATGTTTTGATTATACTCCTCATTCCTTGCCTTTAACATTCAAACCAAAGAATTCACGTATCAATCTCTGAAACTAGAAACACTCGGACATACGCTTCTGTGAGGAATGCAATGCCAAAAGTACTTTTTGTACTCAGAAAAATCGATGTTTGACGGTATAAAATATACCTTTTGATTTATACACCACCCCTTAACAGTACAAGTAGTATTTGAAAAAAAAAACATTATTAGGGATAGGAACGCTTTTTTATGTGGAAATACGGTGTCAACACTAATGTTAAAAGGCTTCCAACGACAGAAGTCGCAGATTTAAAAGAAAACTTAGGATCTTTTCTCATAAGCACATTTAATTAATAACATATCCATGCTGAAAAACCAGGGTAAAATCATCCTATTTATGCACATGTAATAATTATTTACAATCGAAAGGCAATTTATGCAGTACATGGTAAGACCAATTAAATATGTTCTTATACCATTTCTCAGTAACTAGTTATTAATTTATTTATTTAGGGTATAAATGTTATTTTATAGAGTAATCAAAATGAAAATTGTTAGCAGAAATTGCAAAAAAATGTGTAGTATTTAAAATGTAAGACAAGGAGATTTAAAAATTAAATTGACTAAATTTGTATTATTTCTAAAAATTTCTAGGAAATAAAGCAATCCCTACAATGTTTACTAAAGGAAGTGTGTGAGTGTAAAGTCCTCACTCAGCAAGATACTTTGGATCAAAAATAATAGTCATATATCCAAACCTGCTTGCAAGAAATTTGCTTCTCCACACATCTGCTTGTATCATGGCTTGCTCAACTTCTTCCCTATCTTCTTGCATAACATTATGAAGGTGTTTCAGCTCCAAATCAGAATGTGCTTTATCTTGAATTAGGCGTTCGTATCTATATTGAAAATAATTTCCAAATGTGACCACAACTTCCAGAGGAAAACAATTACATACTACTATCTTGAAGATAACTGTGACTGGCCAGTAATGCTATTATGGAACATGAAAAATCTGAATCACAGTCCAAGATGTCGGGGAAAATTAGTATGTTTCACTTAAGGTTAAAATCCTAAAAAAAAAAAGTTCAAAGTATTTTACATTTCAAAAGATAAAGGGGTCCTTTTAGCAGGCAGTTTGATGCTTCTTATGTAATGAAATTTGGTGTGAGTGGTAATAAATGAATACTGACTGGTTTTGATGTTGTACTGTGAAATACAAAGCACAAGGTTAAAAGTACAGATAAAGCTTGTGAGGTCTGTGCCCTTGACCGCGGGAATTGGATCTTACAATATATATCAATCAGAACATCAAAAGCGAATTAGTATCCGTTTTATTACATGATTGCATCTCGTTTGAAAAATAAATTTTTCTATGTCAACAAAAATTAATGCTATTTTTCTAGTTGTAATTGTCATGTCATCAAGGAAGTACAAAAGAACATGTTCGATTTTGATACTTTTGAAACTCGAGTTCATTCAATTTTAAACTGTCATAAGTACACGAAACAAAATCCAATCATGGTTCATATGGATTAGAATGAAATGAATAAAAAAGTAACAATATTACTGGTATATTTTGAAAAATAAAAACAGGGTGAAAATATAAGTATAAAAATGTAGGTCTGCCTGAAATTCCTACTGTTTTTTTTATAATGTTTTTTTTTAATGCACCAATTGAATATCATTTAATCTTTAAAAGAAAGTATATAACCAGAACCATAAAAGATAAAACATCGAAACAAAATTCTCAGTATTTACTAAACTAAGCCCAAAAAAAAGATTCATAATTTTTATCAAAATCAATGTTTGAGGTATTTTTGTCCACTTTCATATGACATTGAATCATTGAGAAATATATGGCATTCAATCATTGAGAAATATATGGCATTTAATCATTGAGAAATACACGACAATGTTCATATAAAATATAATGTAAAGTAAAAGGTTTGGTTATTACTTTTGCTGCATATCTTCACCTATGGATGCTACTAAAAGTTTCTTAATCTCATTGTTGACCTGTGAAAAAAGAAATAATTAAATGCTAAATTAAAAACTGCTATACACACAGAAATTACTACCCTAATGTCTTAGCAAAATTAAAGATGAATTTCTACTATTACTAACTTTAGAATATGTTTTTGCGTAATGCATATACATCATATCCAATATTATTTACCTGCGTTTGAACTCCTAGCTGTTGAGATAACCTCATCTTTTCTTCAACTAGTTGATTATTATGATCTTCATATAACTTCAGCTGTGTTTTTAAACTATCAATCGTCACAAGCATATCTTGATGAGTTCGCATAAAAGTTTCTTCATTTTGATTGCAACTGGTACTTAAGGTATTTTCAGGGGTTCGAAAGGAGGTATTTTCTATGAAGGACTCTTTTGTATTCACCCTGTTGGTGTCAATTGTTAAATTATCTACAGTTCGATTAGAATTTACATGTTTTTTGTAAGTTGACTTTGGAAGTTTGTATTTGGATGTAGACAGCTGCTGTATGTGATTATTTAGTGTATATGCTTCCATACCATCACCAGGACATCTCTCTTTGGCTATAATAAAAAAATGGAAAATTTCTTGACGCATGTATAGTTTTTTTATGAGAAGCAGAAGCAGGTCATTATTAAAATTAAGTTCGCACTTTTTAAGGTTTAAGGTCCCTAGTTACTCATGCAGAAGACAATCTCAGTTATTTTTATTCATTCTCAAGTTTTTAGGCCTCTTACTAAAGTGCCATCCAATGACTTTACTTCTATATAATAATATGCCAGTTCTGTGTCCTTGTAACAGGCAAAGTGGAAGTGGTGTGACGTCAATAACACCACTTTAACGTCAATAACCTAAAACTTTGAGGCCAAATAAGTTGGAAACAAGGTGGTGACGTCACTAAATAGATATGAAAAAAAAAAAAAAAAACACTCCTCAAACTTCTCTCATTAAGACAGCAGGCAACAAGTAAGACCTGCCCTCAGCTTTGCAAAAAAAACTCTATTGAGGGCACTATTATCAAGTTGTTCATACATGAACATTTCACTAATTAGATTAGACTGTAATATACAGTTTTTTAGGCATGATATAGTTGTTCATAGTTATAAAATTGCTTTAATTTTTTTATTAAAACAAATATTGTTTTGCTGTCAGAATTTAACCAGCATTTTTAAAAAAATTAATCCTCATTACCAAATTTTTCAGAATTTCTTACAATGTATTTATTTTTAAAAGTTTAGGGAAGAAATAGGGAAAATGAATGTTCTTTTCTTTCTTTACCTTTTTGCAACTTATTCACATTCATTTTTTTAAATGGATCCCGTCAACACTTTTAACTGATAAATGATAAACTTACAAACATTGTTTTCCTTACTGTCTCTTGAAATTTTCATCATAGGATATGGTTCCATTCTTACAAGGCTTTACCTAAAAAAACAATTATGTTTGCATACAAAGTCTTATTTAGTGGTTATAGAAAATATCCTAAAAGTTTAGCTTTTTGTCTATTCTTTGTAGTGTTTTCCCTGTGCAATTTTGTACACATAGGTCATTAAGGAATATTTATGGATATTTATGGATTTATTTAAAAGCAGGAGATTTCTTTGTCAATAGTTAGGTCTGTAACAAAATTTGCATACATTTGTCTAAGTTGGGCTTGGCCTGTCAATAGATAGGCCATCCCAACTGTGCATGCACATGAGACTGGCCCATCAAAAGACAGGCCAGTCCCCCGTAGTGTTTGTAGTTGGATCAGAACAGTCACACACAAAATCATGAGAGATAACAACCTAAGATTTGCAACAACCTAAAGACTTGTTATTAAATGATACTGCCCTCAAAAAAAACAGTTCCAATGCCCTACAGTACCGCTTAAATGTAACTTTATATGTGCACGATAATCAGCTTCACACGAACCTTCGGTAGCGTCAGAACTTTTGTTGTTATTGTTAACCTATTGTTAAATACATGAGCTATTTTTACATGTTGAAAACAATAGAGTTTGTGTGTCACATGCGAACTTTAATTAGCTCATGTAAACTTTGCGTAAATCAGTGTTGTATTTAATTGCTATAACCATCAAGGGATCAACGAAAGGAAAAATATAAAGTGTAACAAAACTTAAAGTTTTGCTACATTACACGGCAACGTATTATCTTTTGTTTTTACATGCGATTTATTATAATACTTTGATAGAATCTTGTGTTTTGCGCGCAATTTTATTGCATTTTATTTAGAGACTGTTTCCTACATTTTAAACAAATTGAAAAGAATATTTCTACAATCTATTTGAAACTACTATTTTTAGCCGCATGCACAAAAATCAAGGGACATGAGTATTAAAACAGTGTTCCCAAAATAGAAATAAAAAAACAGGTAGCAATGCGCAAGGTACAAACTATTATAAAAAGTTTTAGTATGATCGCTTTGATTTTACATTCTTCGCATGAACATGATTTTACATTAAACACAAAATCTTTAACTTTTTACGTGTGTTCGTTCAGTTTTTGAAAAATATATATCTTTTAATAGCTTTCATGATCGTTAACACTTTTAAACAATAGCATTCATGATATATACATGTAAGAACAAAATAATCCATCAAATCTTATTGCTATGTTCTTTATGTAGACATGAGATCGTTAACAGACATGAGATGTCTATGTTCTTTATGTAGACATGACATTGTTACACAACATCGTAAAACTTGCGTACATGTGAAGTTACATTTAAGCGGAACTGTATATATTGTGGCGTGTTACAAAATCTAATACAGATTTTTATCATAATTTTTCTTTATTATTTGCATACAGAGCTGCTAAATTTTTGCCTGTCAAATTGCATGGAGTCTGGGAAGCATAACAACAAATTGTATCATTGTGAAATTTGTTTACTTTTTTCTCTGTTTTTTTTTAATTGTATTTAGTTTAAACATATCAATTAATAATGTTACAAACCTGTCAATGTTATAATTAAATTTCAGCAGTACATATATACTATATGGCCACCATAAAAAATATGTTGTGTTCGCGTCCTGAAGACCCCGCAAAAATGAGTCGGTTGGGCCTATTTTTCCCCGGGATTTTCAGATCAGAGCAAGCAAATTCGTTCCAGGGGCCAAGACAGTATAGCACCACTCAACATCGTTTGTAGACCATTTTTCGTCACCCTGTAAACTGTCAGTAGCCACAGGAGTGCTCTAAAGGTATTAATTTTTATCAAAATTAATTTTCGTGAGTTTTTGCCAATTTTGCATAAATTAGTTCTGGCGAAAAAAATTTTCTTTTTGAAAAATATTTCGCGAAATTTTTTCCTGATCTTTTTCCGACTTATCGACTTGGGTTTTTATTACCAAAAGTGAGTCCGCTGGAGGACGCAAACACAACATATTTTTGATGACGGCCTATATATATATTAAATTTATATGGCTTAGAACTTGCTAGCTAAGCTAATATCACCGGTAAACACTTTTTGCTTTAACAATTGCGTGGCAGGCAAAAAAGAAGGGCCTACCGCAGAAAATGTAAACACTCAAAAAGGTGAAAAATTGCTCGTACTCTGTGCAGGAGACCAGGGTTCGATTCCTCTTGACGGCGATTCAACATGGGCGAGTGAATGTTACCATAGCCCCGGGTTAACCCAAGCCATGTGAGGGAAATTGGGAAGATGGCACACTGTGTGGGCCGTTGGATGTTGCCGGGAGTTGTCTAGTAGAGCGCGGGCTCTAATTGGGTCTGCGTAGCTCAAAATGAGCATTAAATACTCTAGGACTCTCCATCTACGCCATGGCCCCTCCTGGAAATAATAGACCGGGTATATCCCTCGATATTTGTGAGGCTAGCCATGTAAAATATGCACATCTATCTTTCTTACTGCACTCTTTAGAAAATAATCTATTGCTCGCTTCGTTTTTGATTTTTTTATGAACCCAGCCCTATATATAAATTACCTATCATAAATTTAAGGTATGTAATATTAATACTTACTGACAGTATTTACGTTTGAAGAAATATAACACCTTCTCTTTCTTTCTGTTTCTTTCTTTCCCTTCCAGGTCAAAAACATTGAACGCATAGGGCGCCAAAATCACAAATTAACTTACGGGGCGCGCCTCATTGAAAAAACATGTAGACCGGTCAGCGCGGGGACAACCTCGTCTCCAGGTTTTTGCCTTCTTGACGTCGAGGCGGCAAACGAAATCTTGTTTAGCCGTCAAGTAAGCGCGCTAGCGGCTTGCATAGTCAACAAACCCTGGGGACGAGCATGAGCGCGCGTAGAATACGCCTTTCATGAATTAGTTTTTTCTGATGTGCCGCTGCTATTTCGTCCCAGAGCTCTTCGAGATAAAAGTTTGAAAAGTTTCATCTCAACGAGCTCTGGGGTCGAGAATGAAAATGAAGAAGAATGAATATGATCTTAAAGTCAAAACAATAAAGTTCCAAAATTTTTAAAAACATGTAATTTGGGAAACGTGTATTAGCATTTAGTTCTGAGCCGGCTGGAACGGTCGGAAACACAATCTGTGTCACTTCGAATCCGTCGCAAAGGTTTTTCCCCAAACTTGGATTTTTGGTTGCATATATGTGAAGTCCCTCTCTAGAAGATATCGGCACACTAACTGCGATAACCCCCCTCTCTAGGGGCACTTGAATCTTTTTTTATAGGGAAACGAGGGCTAAAATATTTTTGACCAAGGATTCCCATGATTGTATTTTTCGGATATTTGATACAATCGAGGCTGCAAATTTGTATTTAAGGCCGCGAAATTATTTCACTCCCTTTCCGAGACCGGCACTGTTATTCCAGCCCACTCTCTTCTACAGTTGGTTATCTCAAAATTTTGAGGCGACGATTTCTGGGCGTATTTCAACACAGAACATCTTCTCGATGAAAAATCGTAAAACTGAAAACTACCTTGAGGGACAAAATTTTGTGATTTCTTAAATTATTTAATAATTATGTAAAAGATAATAATTTGTAAAATACATAATTTTTAAGATATCTCCAACTCGCGAAATCTTCTTCTCACAAAACATTATTTGCCATTCGCGAATATTTCTAAGATTATTTTTTTGTGGCTGCAATTTTACAAAAAATTTCCTTGTCTTTCATTGTTATTCCATTGTGGTCTCTTTCTAAACAACTCAGTCTCGTTCTCCGGACATTTTGCCTTGTTGATAGGTTGATAGCCACTCCGTAATAACAACTCATGGGCCAAAAAACCCTGTGGACGAGGTCGTAAACAACTGAATCCGTTTGTTAACAATAGAGCTGAAAGCTCATCAGACAATGATTCCGATAGGGTTATAAAGGATGGAAGAAATGCTTCTGACATTTTCATTTAATCGTTTAGTTAGTCGTTTGTTTTAATTTTTGAAGTTATTTGCTTGTAAATACTTATTTTAAAAAGATCTAGGAGGATTATCTTTTTAGAAGAAATCAAGAGAGGGTGAGAATTGATCGAACATTTATTTGATCATTCGCAAAATTCTGTTTTCACGAAATATTTAAACGATAATCATTCCTGAAATTTAATTTTTGTTAAATCTAAAATCTAGAAAAGAATAATTATCTTCCCTATTTCAAATGATCGTAAAAAATTTTTTTAAAAAATACACAAAAATATCTTCTTTGTTTTGATTTGACTTGGAAAAAACAAACGAAATTGCGCACATGCTATGAATTCACCGGGAATTCGCCTCGTGGAAATCCGCCTTAACCTTTTGATGCGGTGTATTCGACATATAATATTATTTTTTCATTCTCTCATCAAGCTCTGTGCAGTGTACAAGCAGTTTTTTTAAAGACTTTTTAAATTTTACTTGTACATGTGGGAACAAATGGAGTCGATAACCATATAGTCTTGTCTGCAAAATACTCCATTATCACTTGACTAGCCCCAGAAACAATTATTGTATGGGTGCTCTGTAACTCAAAAGCCATAAGAAAATCTAATCATGTATCATAGTCTTTTATACATTTTTCTCTATATGACGTTTATATTTAAAAAATAATAAAACTAAAAATTACCGAAAAATATGAACAATTGCAAGGCTAAACCTTTACTTCCTCTTATTATCTAAAGAAACAGAAAATGGCGGGAAAACAGTTGATCAGACGTACTGCGTAAACAAGACTGGGACTTTAAAGAGGGAAAGTGTTACGCACAATAGGACAAATGTCAGGTGTAAGCATCGTCAGACCTTAAATAGCAATCACATCACAAGGTAAATGAAACTAGGTTGAGGATGGTTAGTGTAAATGTTGGTACACTGAGGGGTAGAACATGTGAGGTAGTTGAGATGTTATACCGTAGATCTGATGATATGTGCTGTGTTCAGAAAGACGAGTGAAAAGGAAGTTCAGTGATTTTGATGGAAGGGAGGGGGGCAATGTATAACCTTTTTTGTATTGGTGATGTTTATGCTCAACAGTGTGGAGTCAGCAAAGAAGTTAAAGATAAATGTTATCAAGGTTTGGACACAGTGAACTTGTCATAGTAGGCGGCGACTTTCGTGGTCGTGTTTAGGAAGTCATCAGCATAGGTTGCTGGCTTGTGATATTGTCTTGCAAAGCAGCTAAGAGAAAGTAAAGGCTCCTTCGTAAAGTCTGGAAGCTGAGGAATAAGATTGTAAAAAGACTAGTTAGTGCAAAGTTATGCAGTCGGCCTAGAATAGCTAATCTGATAGTGAAAATATTAAAATTACAGAGACTACTTTAAATAATTGTCTTCTAGAAGCTTCTGATGATACCTTTGGGAAGACGAAAGGATTAGCTAGACATGACCTGATTGGTGGAATAGTGAGGTTTACCAGTGTATAAACAAAGAGGAAACTTTAGAAAAAGAAAAAGGCAGGCGGTAGTGATATTATCTACTAGAAGCTAAGCGTCCTGCTTGTACTGCGTGTGTAATGCAAAGTCAGAAGAAGAGAACAGATTTATAGATGAGTAGGAAAGGTCAGTGTAATAGGGTATTCAAGATAGGAAGAAAATAACAAAGAATAGTCAAGATGCTGTGTAGGTAAGAAGTGTATATGTAATGTGATGAAGGTGTCTTAGCTAGAGCAAAGGATGAGAAAAAGTTAGTTTGGAGGAGTTATTATCAGAAGTTCCTTAACACTACGTTTGATTGGAATGAGGATAATTTGCCTAAAAATGATGCAGTGGAGGAGCCAGCTACGCAGATCAAGTTAGAACTGGTACTCAGGCTACTTAAGGAAAGTTAGGAAATTTAAAAATTATAATTAGGAATGAAAAAGAATTTCTATTTTGTCTTTTCAGATTCGGAGAAAATATTCGGTTTGTATGTAAGCGTTGCAAAAGTGAGATTATGTTTTACGTGAAGCGACGGTTTGTCAGGTGTAAAGCAAATATTTAAATGTGAAGCACACTTTTAGACGTGAAGCCTGCGTAAAACTGTAGAGCCATATAGAATAAGTGTGGACAACGATAAAGTGTGGAGCGACAAGTTGTGTGTCAAGCGACTGCTTTGGAAAAAACTGTGTTTTATATTGTAGAAGGTTTCATCCAGGGTCGAGATTAGCTTGAATAAAAAAAAATCTTGAATCAATTCGGCTCGGTAGATACAGAACAGTTAGTTTTAGTAGTTACTTATCGGGCAACATAAATGTCAAAATGGCTGTCAGAAGCCGTGAAATTAAGAAGCGTCTAACAAGAAAACTATTTAAAAAATTAGGGGTTCCCTGAAATGTAATATCACAGGTCCGCTAATATAACACATAAATTTTGTGGAGGGTTATTACTAAGACATTAAATGTTTTTTATGCCTTTGAGTCGTTATGTACCGTGGCTGATTAGTAGATCTTGTCCCGTAACAGAATAGTAGACGTGCGGCCGAACGTCTTTAAAGCCTGGCCGAATGTCACAATCTTCGGCCGGATGTTATAACATTTGTCGAACGTTTAACTGTTCATCCGAATAACTTAAACATTCGCATGGACGCAACAAACATTTAAAAAAGCTTTAATGAAAACAATAGCCAGTGTTCCAGTAAGATGAAGTACATCTGCCTGAAGACACAGGAATTGATCTTTTTTTTTAATAAAATATTATCATGACATAAAACCGAAACTAAAGTATAGAGAGATATGTAGTTAGTATAATAACCAAGCCCCATAATGTTCCATTTAGCCAAAAAAACTTTCTGGAAATCTGTCGAAGGAATGGGTCAAATCAAAACCAAAATGTGGATGCTAAAAAATTGGAGGATGCTGTTGTACTTGAATTAAGTACAAAGACAAAAAGATATTGGCTACAGACAAATGACGAAATTGATACGTTTAAAATATAGCATCAATGTTTGTAGATAACTTGTTCGGCCGAACATTTATAATTTAAGACGTTCGGACTTGCGGACATGCAGATGTGCGGCCAAACATCAAAACATTTGGCAACAAGACCCTGGGGACGAGATTGGCAGTTTTTAATTGGCATTAAAATTAAGATAAAAATTTCCAGCAGAAACCAAAAAATCATTACACGACTACAATAATATAAAAAATGATAAGAACACTAGAAATTTTAAGGGTGCTGCGACTTTTTAGAAAATTTACATCGCATTTGGACTTTTTAAAATGTGCTGCTAGCCCACTTAAAATTTTCAGTGATTTTTATAATAATGATCTGTGGGGAAGGATCCTAATATTCCTGGACGACTTTCTCTCTGTTTTTTTTTCTCTGTCCCTCTTGCTTTCTTTTTTTCACTCTTCCCTTTTTTCTTCCTTTCCTTACTTCTTTCTTTTTTTTTAGTAGGAAAAGGCTGTGTCCACTGCGGTTACGACACTGTATTAGTCTGTAGCCTGCTTCATTAATTTTTGCGCAGTGTTTAAAAAAATCTCGGGTACAGTTTAAATTTCGTTAATAGCGAGAAAGGAATTTGATATTTTGTTTTCTAATTTACAACAGTTTTTAAGGGCTTAAAATAAAGATGATGAAATTTGCATATCAACTATAAAAGGTAAATCAGAAAAGAAATTAGTGTAAAAGAGAAAAATATTAAAATTTCGCGTGAATCAATTTTTGCTGAATACACCTTCCTAAATTAATTTTTTTGATGTACCGCTGCTATTTCTCCGTTTTGTCAAACTTGATAAAATGTAAAATCTTTAGATTCATACAGAAACAAAAATCTATTAAAACAGTTTACCCGAAAAGTATGCAATTTGGGAAACGTGTATTGAAAAAAAAACAAATAATTAAAGCCTTTTCTTTTTGGAAAGAGGCTACTACCTACTAAACTTTGTTGCCACAAGATATGCTTAACACCATAAATTTTTTTATCTTAAGGTTAATTAGAAAGTTTTAGGAGACTTCCATTTTGAGGTTTAGATTTAGGTGTGGCCACCTTGAAATAATCATTCTTTAACAGAAAAGAGCTGGCAACAGGTTTAAAAGCCACCAAAGATTATGGAAAAATGCAGAACAAAAAAACTATGGTCATGATAGGTCAGACAGTTTTTAAAACATAAGAAAGTGAAAAACTAAGTTTTGAGATGCCTTTGGAATAAAAACTTGTTATTTTTAGACTTCCTGACCCAAATTTTTCATAAGGCAGATGTTTACAAAGTTTCTTGAGTGCACATGCTTCCTGAAGGAACACATACGACAAATTAACTGAGCAAGTTTTGTTGTACGCCTGCATATAAACCCCTTATTCTAGACGCAAAAATTACATTGCATTACGATGCAACTGATATGGCTATGGTAAAATGTGTCAGTTAAAGGATGAAACATTTTGCAATGTCCTTGTAGAAAAGGAAGTTAAACAATGGGATAAACAATCTGCTTAAACTTCTTGCTATCAAAATTTATGGATTTTAGGTAACAACTAAAATATTCTTAATTCTACAAGTTTGCCTTTTGAAGCATGCAATGCGTTTTTACGAAATAAATTAACACAAAATTCCTCGAACGAAAACTACTTTGTCATATCTTTCCATACACATTTATGCAAAAAAATTACAAATTTCTTCTTTATTTCTTGATGATTGCGTGCAATGGTACTTCTGCATTTTGATAACTTTATTCTTCATACATTATCACAGTACTTCGTAAAACATGAAACGACACGTGTTTTGCTAAGATAATTTACAGGCGTCAGTAGCTAGCTAAAGTTCAGAATTAATTTACATCAATGAGTTCAGTTAGATAGATCAACAGCAGTTTTCCGACTCCCCACATACATTTATTTAGATCTTGCTCGCATCTTTCTTCTCTTTCGCTTTAAACGTCTCATACGCTTTTTCTTCCACTTTTCTCTCATTGTGGCAGTACTCGAGGATATGCCATTAGAAAAGAGCATGTAAGAAAAGCCCACACTTTTTATAAAGTTCTCCACCGTAGAGTACGAGTCATCATTTTTTAATTGTACTTGGTCTAAATTGGTGAAATAGAGGGAGAGCTCATAACATTCAGTACTTTTACACAAAGTTTAATGTCATTCTAGATCCAGATCCCTCTGCTCGCCAGCCTATCGCTTTTGCATTTAACTTTAAGTTAAAAGTTTGAATCAACAAGTTTCAAGATGGAGGAAATTGGTGTTACAGTCGCTTCGGTAAAGTAGTTTATTTTTTTTAAATTTTAGCTACCTCACCGTTTTAGATAAACTGAATATATAATATACAACCAGTGGATCACTCCATTTTAGCAGTAACATACTATGGTTAACTTATAACGAGATAGGGGTAGGCAGTCTTCTTTGAGATAAGTGTAGGTCCCCTTAACTGTCTTCAAATGCGGTTGAATAAACTTTTTAAAAGGGTTTATTAAAGTGGCAGACACTGCTTTCTCTGGTAGATTGTTCCAGTCATTAATAACTCCAGGAACAAATTAAATTTTTCTTTTATCCAGCTAACTAATAAGGTTTATATATCTTTTTTTTGTCAGGTGAATGCTCACTCAGTTCAAAAAAGTCATTTGGGTTTAAATTTTCATACCCATTCATTATTTTAAACACTTCCATGAATTCAGCTCTTAATCTCATCATTTCCAGAGACATCAAATTACATTAAGTCTTTCTTCGTATGATAGCTAGATGACCAATAGATGACTTGCTAGAATCTTTGTTTACATTTTATTTCGGCAGGCAAATAGTTTTTTAACCAATCAGATCTTCTAAAAAGAATTATTAGCCAATTAAATTGCTTTATTTTACCTGCCAAAAAATAAAAACAAAAAAATTATCAAGATAGCAAGTCATCTATACCTAAATGTTTTTTTTGCAGGAATGGTCTCCATGATTGTATTCTGTATTCAACATGAGGTCTCAATAGGGATTTGTATAATATAGCTACACAAGTTGTTTTGAATTTGCATTCAAACATTTGATTGATGACACCCAAGGTTCTGTTTGGTTTTGACACAGCTTTACAGTTATAAATGCTGGATCTTTTACTGTTGACAAAATTTAATGGGATCATTCTATGCAAAACAAACGAATGTGAATAAGTTTATATTAAAAAATGATGAAAGAAAAAATATATATTTCATTTTGCCTACTTCTTAATACCACCTGGATATTTGAAAACATAATTATATAAAAGAGTGAGCTTTAACGCTGCCATTACAGTTTGTTTTGAATTTGCTAGCAAATGGTGCGATATGTGTCTGTGAAAATCCAGCATTTTCACCTGCATTCAGAATAATATTTAGTCGAATTTATGATTTAAGATTTTCCTACTATTTTATTATAATAAAAACAGAAAAATTAAAAATCCCTGTACTTTCCCTATATTAGGTCACCCTTAGCCTTTCCAACACGCAAAGTAGCTGGTCCCCACGAACTTGTGAGGTGCAAGTATTTTTGTTCTCACCCCTCTTCCTGCACAGATTGTCAAACTGACTTTGCTTCCTCCATATTGGCCTTGCATCGATAGATGCAGGGTTGCCAGCACTCCTAGAATCTCCTAGAATCCGTTTTCCCTCCTAGAATCTACTAGAAAGTGTTCAAAATTCCATATTTTCTCCTACGATCTCCTAGATTAATTTTTCAGATTACGCATTAAACATCGTTTGATATTTCAGCAAGTATGATATTTTTATGTTCTTCAATAGATTGGAAAATGTGATGTATGATTATTGAAGTGATTCTTTTTCTTTTACAGTAAATTAAAAATGCCTAAGCCTAAATATAAATCAAAATTTCAAGATGAATGGTTGGATTTCACTTTGTTTTTTAAGTTTTGTTACAGATTTCTTATCAGATTTTTAAAGCAGTTATCTTTTAAAGTTTTCATATACAGTTTGTTAACACAATTTAACTCATTGGTTGGTTATGGCAGAGTCGTGGTTGTTGAAAAAAACTCGTCACAGTTCATGGTTTTAAATTTTATATTGCCTTTTTACTTGTCTCTTTCCTGATAGGCGTTTTAAGGAACATAATTTATTCTGAGAGCGATGTAACACAAAAAGTCTGAATTATTCGCTAAAGAACTAGAAAGGCAACCTAAGAGTAATTATTTTCAAAAAAAGAGAAGCTATTTATGCATTAAAGTTATTGTGTTATTTATTATAGATATTTATGTTTTAAGTTGTGTTATTTATTCCAGATATTTTATTACTTATAAAAAGTTCCTTACTTTTGTTTCAGAAGTAGTCTCTCATTCCTTTGGACTCAATTTTTTGCGATATTCTCCAAGAATTCCTGTGTGTTTTTAGTTATTTTTCACGATTTTCTCCTAGAATTTAGGTGAAAATTTACCTAGAATCTCCTAGAATTTCATAGTAGATTTTTTGGTGGTTGACTTTCCAAATTCATGAAATGTGTCATAACAAGATTTTGAGAAATATGCCTGGGAATGTTGCTTTCCGCCAATCTAGAAATCTCAAATTCGTAATTTTTTCCCTCTGTGCGAACCAAGATCGCGCCTCACAAAATCTCTACTCTAAGGGGGTGTTTACATGAAAAATCTCATCCCATGATGAAACTCGTCCCGGGATACGGCCATCCCTGTCTCTAGCCAAAGTCTCTATATTGTTTACATTTTTAGACAGAATGAAATCTCATCCAGGGGGAGTTCATCCAGGTCAAATTGACCGAGTTGAAACTATGCTCAAATCTCCATGTAAACAGAAAAAATATTTCATCCTTGGATGAAACTACGTTTATTGCTGAATTTTATGTGCAATGGTTTTAAATAATTTTATTCCTGGATGAAAATATTTAAAACTTGCCCCGTAATGAAATAGAGATATAAACAAAAAAAGTTTCATCCTGGGACGAAACCCATTCCAGGATGAAATTTCATCCTGCCTACATGTAAACCTAGTCTAAGAATTACACCCGCAAAGCATATCAGTAGGGTTGGCATTTCTGCAGATGTGGTGAAATAAATATTCTCAGATCCAGGTCAACATGCTTGAAATTGTCTTATCATTTCTAACAGGAAATTATTTGTATATAAGGAAATTATTTCCCAATTTAGAAATTAGAAGATTTCTCAATCAGGAAATTTTTTCATTTTTCAAAAAGTTATTCTCAATGAACCCCCAACATGAATATGTTTTATATATTTGAAAAATTTCAGTATGTCTTAACGTTTGCAGAAGAACCACTCATCAAAATTAAAAAAGTCCCAGTGATAGACGTTTTTGTTAAAACATTTGGCTCTTCCCTCTCTTTAGGGCTGAGCGGTGTTAACAATTACATGTGATCACGCTAATCTCTTACAGCATTGATCATGAGTGGGGAGGAGAAGTACTTTCTGTATGTGTATATAGCTAACTATGTTCTTTTGCTGATTTTCCTAAATTTGTCCTTGGTTTTTGGTCTAAAATTGCCAAAGCCAACATATTTTGTGGACAATTGTTGCTATGTGATGGCACATTCCTAATCATAGAAGTATTATCTCACTCACTTTGTAGTATCTATATCTAGCTAGAAAATCTTTCTGTAGCCTTCATCGTATAGATCTTGAAACTCTGATCAAGAAAATGTATAGGATTATGTATCTTTGACCATCGGTTACAAAGCTATTGTGGTTCAAAGGTTTTATCATCAACCCGTCCATTCCGAAATGGATTAGGGGATCCAGGCTTAGAAAACTTGCCCCATTTAGTCCCAGATTGTCCCTTGTTACCTATGCGGTAAAAAATGATTGACCTCACCACCTCCTTTATGCTAGCTAATTTTTATATTTTTATGCTAGTTAAGTAGCTAATTTTATGCTACCTAGCTAGCTAAATAGCTAGCTAATTTTATGTTTAATATTTATGCTATCTAAGTTCTATTATTATTTCAGCTTAGTCAGTAGTTTTGTGCAAGCTTTAGGTGTGAGTGAGACTGAAAAGGGGTTCATTGCATGTAAAAAACAGTAATACACCAGCTGCATACCCTCTCTTTGGTTTTCTTCAAAAAATGTCTCTGTTTTTTTTCTTTAGGATATTTCTGCTAGGCCATCTTTAAAAAACAACAAAAGCACTTCATCTGCATGTCTAAAACATCTCGCTTAATCAAAAATTTAAAATTACCAAATTAAACTACCAGGCAGCCCTGTTTAAAAAATGATAAAAATTGAAAATTTTGATGTATATATAGTGGGTAAATCCTATACACCCTCCACCTTACTTATATTTGATTATTTAAATGAGGTAATGGGCCTCGCTCTGTAAAAAGAGCTAGCTAGTGTTATTTTCGGACATGTTTTAAATTCAAGTTTCCTCATTAATTTTTAAATTGATTAGTTGCATCAAATAAAATAATATGAACATCAGAAAGAACTTAGAAGGTAGTCATTATAAATTGACTGAATTGCTGTATGATGATGACAAAGTGTTAGTAAAAGAAATAGATATATGAAGGCATCACTGTTGAACTATTTCATCAACCATGTATCAAGGACTTCTTTTCTTAACCTGTGGGCTAGAGTTTATCCCTTCTTGACACAGGATGGGAATGAAAAGATACAACAAACCCCAAAAATTATTGCAAATAAGAAATTTCCAAGTTCATGACCACAAGCTGTTTTTATGTACATAACAGGCACTTTGAACTTGTCAAAATTGACTTATTAATGTTTACAGTGGACTCCGAATTTAGGATATTAGGCTATTTGGTTGGATCCAAAAACTTAAACTGTACTATTTTTAGTGACCATTTAAACATTTCAAGTTATGAGGCAGTTTGTTTTATCATTCAGACATTGTGGAAAGTTCATTTTAGAGAATTTTTTACATTGGTTACTTGGTGTGCAACAAAAGTAAAATTTTACAGTACACTGGCTGCATTTTTTGCCTTTTTGATATCAGAGGGCGAAAATAGAGATATAGAGACTTAGTTAGTTGATTTATGTGATAGCTATTGAATGATGGTTGTTTTATTCGAAATCTCAGTACAGGTGTTTTTACTTTTTTACCCACTTCAATACTCAATACTCTTTCTACAAGAATCTTTTCTCAGGGTGATTGAGTGATATGAAGTGTACAGGCTTTACCCAATTACATGTTGTCCTATACTGATGAAAATATGAAAAAAATTCTTAATTAGAGTAGTTAAAATTTACATTGTGATAACAAACTTTCAGCAAGATTTAGAATTAATTTACCAATGGGCAAAAATGAACAACACACAGTTTAATAGTGATAAATTTGAAATGGTCACATTTGAACTAATAAATCTATGAAGGAATGAAACAATAAAAGGAATTACATTAACTCTTCTGGAAACATTATAACAAAAGAAAAACATATAAAAGAGCTTGGAGTATTATTAAACTTTGATGGTTTTTTTCTTCAAACATATCAACTCTGTGGTGAAGAAAGCTAAAGATGTAGCAGTCTTGATTATTACAACTTTAAAATGTAGATCAAGAATTGCCATACTAACAACATAGAAGACCATGCATCTACTCTTAAATCTTTATTTTATTGCTATTTTTATGCAAAATGTCAAACTTAATGCAAACTCGTTGCAAGCCTTTACCCTGCTATCTCTTTTAGCTGGCTACACACTAATAATCCACTGATGTGCCTTCTAACTTCTTTTGAGTGTTGAAGTCATTCACTGTGGAACTAAATGCTTTCAATGTTGCTTCTTTTCTGCCTGTGATTGTTTAGTTTCCAGTGTATGTAAAAAAAATTATTCTCCTTATAAATGTTGGTCTTTTCAATGCTATAAAAATCTATTGTTTGTTCTTTTTCAAATTTCAAATTTTTCACATTTTCGACTCTAAACGAGGTTGGACGCAGGCATGCTTAAAATGTAATGTATAAAAAATTCCCTGTTTTGATTGTTCTCTCACATGCTGTCATGTCATGAAGATGCGATCTTAATGTCATAAATATGATTCTAAAACCAAAATACTGTATCCGCATCAAAACAATTACGTTGTATAATGTCTATTATAATATCTTTTTCAGGATGTTGCAGTTCTCACTCCTCCATCTACAGCAACAAGTTGTGCATCTACCCTCCAAACTGTTGATCCAAACCTAGATGACTTGTATATGAAGTAAATATTTATGAAAGTTGATTTCTTAATTCTGTTTTCTTTAAAACTCTGTGGCTTCAAACATTTCAATTTTCACGTCATCACCTTTCAACATTAGAGTTTGGATTAAAAATAATTTTATGACGGTCTGACTCTGTTTGTTTTACATATTTCTCTTACTCAGATAAGTAGTTTGAAAAGAATGTTGAACGGGCAATAAAAACAACATTAAAAAGAAATTCATGATTTTGAATTTATCAGCCTGAAATGGTTGATTCAACCATAGTTTTTTGACAGCTTATATATGATAGCTATGATATGATTCTTGCTGGAAATTGACATTAAAACAGAATAGGCAATTTTGGTTTTGTTTTCCAGCAATACTTCTTAATGATGTGCTCAACCTTTATTTTTGTCATTCGATATTCCCACGCATTGATAACATAAAAGTGTTCATTTTTACCCTAGATATAAAAAGCTGCAAAAGCAATTGGAATTTCTGGAGGTGCAAGAAGAATACATAAAAGATGAACAAAAAAATTTAAAAAAGGAATATTTACATGCTCAAGAAGAGGTGAAACGAATCCAATCTGTTCCATTAGTCATCGGTCAATTCCTAGAAGCTATAGATCAAAATACTGGTATTGTTGGATCAACTACTGGTATGCTTGTACCATGTTTTTTTTATAAACTTGTAAGATGTTAACTAAAGAAGTGACTTTACATTGATTGAAAGCTTTCTGATTCTCATGGCCCTGAACGATTGTTCTTTTTTTAACGCTCAATCCCTTTTGTTTTTAAAAAAATATTTGTAAAAAAAAAACGGCTGCTACGCTAATGACTGTAAAGTATTAAGAACAAAAACCGCCTTGTTTCAATAAATTTGTTTGTACTTGTGTAGACACGCTTGTAGATTATCGTCCTTCGCTATTAACCCTAGTGCAATGTTCTGGTCAGCTTTTTGTGTTGTTTTTTCGATTTTAACTCTTCAGTTAACTACTCTTTTTATTTGTTTAGGTTCTAATTATTATGTTAGAATACTAAGCACAATAGATCGTGAACTGTTGAAACCGAATGCTTCAGTCGCATTACATAAACATTCAAATGCCTTAGTTGACATTCTTCCGCCAGAAGCAGACAGTAGCATATCTATGTTACAAGCTGACGAAAAACCTGAAGTCTCATACGCAGACATAGGAGGTAAGAGGGAGTTTAGTAGAGAATTGTTCTATTTACTAGGGGATGTATTCAAAAAATATGTTCGTCTAAAGAGAAAAGGATGAAGGGGGATTAGTCAAGCAAAGAAGGGAAAAGGGGTCTATTAATTTTGCGTGCGTTTGCTTTCTATAAAAAGAACTTTTATTTTTCTACTCTCATTTTGATCTTTGATTTAAGTTTAGCGTTATGAGGGCTGACGTGTCCTTTTTGTTAATAGATTTATTAGAAATGCAGACAAATGTTCTTACAGTGTTTTATTTTTGTGTACAGAAGGGTGAAGGTTAAGGCCCAATTACAATTACGTACGGGTGGAGGGGGTATGTCAGATGGCTAATAATTGAGCGAACGTACTTTAAAATTTAATGTAAAGTAAAAGCGATATCACCTACCTTTGAAAAACAGAACTTCATGACAAATAGCCCTCCATTGTTTTAAAAAAGCCTTGCATTGTAAAGTAGTCGGTGATTATATTTACCTCTCGGGAAACAATGTTACGCGCTTCATAGAGCTGGCTTAGCATTATACGTATATGTTTTTATTTTCCCTTCTAGGTATGGATATCCAAAAGCAGGAGATGCGAGAAGCTGTCGAACTTCCTTTAACACATTTTGAATTATACAAACAAATCGGCATCGATCCACCGAGGGGTGTGCTAATGTACGGACCGCCAGGATGCGGAAAGACTATGTTAGCAAAAGCCGTCGCACATCACACGACGGCGTCTTTTATACGTGTCGTCGGATCGGAATTCGTTCAAAAGTACTTAGGCGAAGGCCCACGTATGGTGCGGGACGTGTTTAGGTTGGCTAAAGAAAATGCTCCAGCAATAATTTTCATTGACGAAATCGATGCTATAGCAACGAAACGATTCGACGCACAAACTGGCGGTATGTGATTAATACGCCCATATTTGGCAATCCTATATTAAAATACGCCCATATTTGACAATTGCATTTTACCCCTCCCAAACATTTTATAAACCAGTTATTAGACGACAGGTTAGTCCCATGTCAGAAATGCACCTGCATTCAAACAGTCGAACCTGTACATACAAGACACATACGAACTCATCGATTGCCTCAACTCAGGAAATCTATTTAAAATTACATGCATTTTGACAATTTAATGGGTGTCCACTATTTTCAGGCTTGATTGTTGACACATTCTCAGCAGTGCTAAAGCTATGACTTTTATAAGTTTATCATGTTTATCCTTAAGGCGAACAAAGAATATTCATAATGACGTATAAATTTCTATTTTCAGCTGATCGAGAAGTTCAAAGAATTTTGTTAGAATTACTCAATCAAATGGACGGTTTTGATCAGAACGTCAACGTTAAGGTATCTACCCCCTTTTTGCTTAATCGATGTCTCAGTTTGCAGGCGTGAGAAAAAATGTGGAAACGACTTCTCAATGCAAAAAGGAAGAACCACGCTACCCTACCGTTATCAGCGTTGTTTTGAAATCATTTGAAGTCAAGTGAAACTTCTGCGAATAATATTGATCGGTTGCTGTCGTTCCTTTAAAGTTTCAAAGATTTTGCATTTGTTCCAGGCAAAAAAGGAACAAATATGTTTGGTGATTTATCCCTCCTTTGAAAATTTTTTTGTTCAGCCTTCAAATTTCTTTAAATTTATTTTGTATACTATTCTTAACCCCCATCTCCTTAAATAATTTTGTTTTTAACAGGTAATCATGGCAACGAACAGACACGATACATTAGATCCTGCTCTCCTGCGACCTGGCCGGTTGGATCGAAAGATAGAGTTTCCACTACCCGATCGTCGTCAAAAACGTCTTATATTTTCGACCATCACCGGGAAAATGAACTTATCTGACGAAGTCGACTTAGAAGATTGTATCTTTTTCACTTCTTTTTTTAAAAAACATCACTTTAGTAACACCTCTATTACGAAAGCCAGTAAAGTTTATAATACTCTGGTCACTCCATACAATCTTTAGCGTTTCGTGATAAATGTTGATTTAGGCTACATGGTATTAATTCTTTCCTTAATATAAAATTTATAGATGTTGCTCGACCGGATAAAATCTCTGGCGCTGATATAAACGCAATTATTCAAGAAGTAAGATTTGTTGCTCTCCATGATAAACAACTCACCCGCGTATTTTAATGTCTTCATTTTTGGCGCAAATCTTTTAGAAATAAGCCTAAGTGTGTTTTTCTTCCAAATTAAAAGATGTATTTCATTGGCAGAAATTTTTTTTTAAAAAAAAAAAAAACGCGAAGCTCGTAATTCATGATTTTATTATATATACCAAAAATTAACTCTTTGTTTATAAATAGACAAAACTATGGTAAAAATTATGTTGTACGAAAATTAATATACTCGATAGAATACTTTAGGGAAATCTTTTTGCAGATTTTGCGTTTTTTTTTTTTTTTTTTGGTTTAAATAATAGCGAAACTTGACCCCGCAAAATATTTTTTTAAAAAGCTTTTCTTCTAAGTATAATAAAATGGGTTATTTGAAACGGGCTATATAAGTTATTTCTCGCGTAAAATTTTAAAACGATCTAGCCGCGAAAGTATTTGAATTTCCGCGCCCGAAGGCGTAGGAAATTCTTTAAAACAGTCGTTTTTTCTTTCGGAGCATTTTTTGAGAAAAAATCGACCCTGGGATTTCACGTTGGTCCGTCACAGATGTAAACTTTCTACCCAAGCTCCTTAACTACTGGGAAGTCTAGTATTGACGCTTCAGGCCAAAATTGGTATTTGTTTTCGACAAAATTTGGCACAGTTAACAAAAAAAGTATGCTGAACATAATGGTGGCATAATAATTTTGATTTTTGTCACCTAAATGTTATTTTAGGCCAAAATTGGTCCAAAAATTAGAACTACTTTATTTTCAACAAAATTTGGAACAGTTAACAAATAAAGTATGCTGAACATGATAGTGACATCAAAATTTTGATTTCTTTTTACCTAAATGTCATTTCAGGCCAAAATTTATCCAAAAATTAAAACTGCTTTATTTTTGACAAAAATTGACACAGTTAATAAAAAAAGTATGCTGAAAATGATGGTCACATCAAAATTTTGATTTTTTGTCAACTAATGCCGTTTAAGACCATAAACATTTCAATTGCAAGACTTTCAACCATGAATGATAGGCTGTATTTTTTGTTAGCAATTTCTTTTAAAATGTGAGTTTATTATGACACGTTTCGTTTTGTTTGCGTTTGTTGTAAGATATAATGTCACTGATGGGCTTTATCTTCAGAGGTTCATGCACCAAACCCCTTCGAATGTTTGGCACAATAACACAACGAATTAGCAGGTTTTCATCAAATATTTTGGTAGCGCGCGGAAATTCTTAGAGCTCCCAGGGCTTCTTGTTTCCTTTAATTTCGCGACTTTTTTTCCACAAGTATAACCCTTTTTTCTTCCAGGCTGGCATGCAAGCTGTTCGTGAAAACAGATACATAGTATTAGCTAAAGACTTTGAGAAAGGATACAAGAACAATATCAAAAAAGACGAACAAGAACATGAATTTTACAGATAGTTGTCATGGGGATATATGCGTACCATCCTCGTTCCCAGGACTCTATTAGTGTGTTCAGTTGTTGTGCTTCTTATTATCAATAGCTAGTTTGTATATTATTAAATGTGGAAATACGATGTCACAAAAAAAATTTTTTGTCATTTACTGCAACCGACAAGGGGAACAAAAAAATTGTTATTTCCGCAGAATTAGTTGCCAGGGGAAATTAAAACTCTACTCTAATTTTTCTGGGTCCAAATTGTTTAAGATTCCTAGGACAAAACAGCGAAATCTTAATGCCAAAATTTTACTTTTTGAGGACAAAAGAGTTCAACTAACAGCAGCACAACACAAACACTTCGAAATTATGTATATTATTGAACAATTTTTTTTATTGAGCGAATCTTTACAAATAATAAAACATAAATTATTACAACAGCAACAACGCTGCGTTTCCTCATTGGTTGATTTTACTGAGCATGCGTACTAAAAATTCTTATCAACAAATATCTGGTCTAAAAATAAAAAAAAGCATAATAGATATAGCAGAATGGTCACGCCATGGACAGCACCTGTCATGCTGTCAATTATGGGAGTGACAGCAAATTTGACATAAATTGCGGACCCTTCCCCTCGGGGAAATATTTGAGCAATATTGCGAAGAAAGAGTCTCGAAAGTCATCCAATTTTTCGTGCTACATGGAAATCTGAAAATTGTAATATTGTTGTACGCAAATTAAAAATTTGAAGTAAAATAAAGATTTTTCACTGTTGTATCATTAAAATATAAAAAAATGATATCTATAAATTATATAAACTTTATCAAAAACAAATAAACAACAAGAAAAGATAATAGAGACAAACCTAAATAGAAATATAATACAAAAGTTTGGGACAAGCGAGTCAGTTATTTGAGCATTAACTCTAAGGAAAGTAATACTAGACACATTAAGGTATACAGTAAATTCTTAAAAATAATATTTGTAGAGGGAATATACCATTTAACACGACATCGCGATAGAAGCGATAATATTATGTGGTTTTCATAACCTGTTCATGTACGCGAGTGACTCGTCGCATGTTGAATTAATAGTGGCAGGAACGCTGTCTATATTGCATTTATTTAAACTACCTTAATATTCTGCAGAATATACTTATACAAAGCACGGCTATAACGGCGTCGACTTTTGAGGTAGCTTATCGTCCGTCCAATCAATGTCAGGCGCGACACGGGATAAAACTCGCTTGAGGAATTTCTCGAAATTTTCTCGCGATTTACGTTCCTCTTCCAGGTTTTCGCGAAGATATAACGTTTGCTAAATGTAACAAAAACACATAGATGGTCAGTTAACAAAAACAACAGGTTTTGATTTTGTGAGTAGTAAATTTGGAAAAACAATTCCCCCTTCGTAATCATCACAACCAATAATTAAATTTTTAAAATGCATTATTTGCCTCATTTTAAGATTTAATAAACAGTAACCTTCAAAAAATGTTCGCCCTTTTGATAGGCGATTCCGATTCCTAGAAGTCTGCCACTACACATAAACATGATATCAGTGTGGAAAGTCTTACCTTGTGAAGATTCTGTACTTGTTGTTTCAGACTATCCATTTCGGGTGATTCGCTAGAAGATAAATCAAAATAAGTGTTGAGAATATTTAAAATCAAGATGAGTTTTAAAAATATTTACAGGCAAATGCGTGTTTGACATGTCGACAAAAATGTCAATATTTGCATAATGCAAAACAAACAATGAACAGTATCTAGGAATTAGTTTTGAATATTTAAAGCAGCGAGCTTAAGATTCATGCTCCCATTCACATCTGTGTACAATTGGTCTAAAGTTAGTCTAAAGTTAAAAATATAATCAAGGGAAAACTTGCGGAGGAGAGTGAAAGACGACCTATACTTCTCCTTCTACTTGCCATTAAGACAAAATTTGGTGAATGTGATCCTTGTGTAAAAGCAAGTTGTCGTGTTTCTAAGAAGCTGCAGTTTAGCGAAGGGGAAAAAGATCCTCGCTTAAAGGTGAAGAAATCAAATTTCGTGAAATAAATAAAACATTGTTCGTACTTACTCCTTTGGTTTTTTCTGAAACTTCTTTGATTTTTTAGGTTTTCCAGCATTTACTCTGGGTGGCGTGATAGGCTTGAAACTAAAGTGTGGCGGAACATCGGGCGGGAGATATGGACTATCTGGACTGCCGCCTATAAATTGAAATAGTTCTTGATCACCATACACGTAGGCAGAAACAAAACGAAAACATATACGAAACGACAACAAAAACGAAAGTACAACGAAAACATGCCGAAAAAAATACGACAATAAATATTGTGTTACAACAGAGTACGAGTTTTTTTTTCACATTAAAGTCAACAAAGAAATAATTATTATATTTCCATCAAACAGGAACATACAAACATACATTCAAATTCGACCCTCTTCTTACGAAACATAGTCCACACTTAGTCTAACGAATGCTCAAGAAAGAAAAACAGCTTTTCTTGTTCAACATAACATGTTTATCAATTATTTATCAAAGATCGAATGACCACGAAATATCTAATCACTGTTTAATTCAACTGGCCGCGGAATCTATAAATTATTCACCATTTTCAAAGCTTTTTAGCGAATAAAAAATCTATTGTACTTATATGGTTCGAAGCCCGTTACATATTGTCTTCGTCATTTGCAATATTTAGATACAAACACTTAATATTCGTGTTGGTAAAGCGAGTTGCTCGGTGACAGGGAACAATGCTTCTTAACATATAAGAAGGCAGGTGCAAAAAGCTTATTAACAAAAAAAGAAATAAAAAAAAATGAATTAAGTAATTTAAAAAAGGACTTCAGTAAATTAAAAAAAGCTGGCTTTATCGGAGTGGTCAAACGCGCTTTAACTAAAACGAGACTCTCTATTTAAATACACACAAGCATTTCTTTAAAACTAGATGGGACTGGAAACTAAATTAAAAGCGTACAATTATATACGCGAAATAAATCATTGTTATTACAAGAGAATTGATGAGAAAAAAACGAGTCTATTCTTTAATATTTTCTCAAGGTTTAATAATGTCAAATTTGAAGTCACAAAAGAGAGGGAGTTATATCACGTGACTTAATCACATAGTGTACTGCTTCACACTTTCGGTGTACAGAACATTTTCAGAGTTTCATTGCAGGAGAGAACAGATAAATAAATGAATCTTGGAGGAAAGAATACGGAAGGAGAAACAACTCTTTTAATTCTATTGAAACACTGCGTGAGGTTCTAGCAGGTGTCTGTATAGAAACTTAATTTGAAATTTTGGCGGTTGTGTGACTAAATTATTCGTGAATAACAATTCGCAACTATGATTGGTTATAAAAACAATTAGATAATTTGATGATGAATTTGATAATATTATCAAAACAAGAAGCCATATTGAAATCGGTAAAATTTCTTTTGTTTTTATGTTAACATAATTAGCGAGGTAGCACTTGCTCGACATTTTTGTAAACAAAAAGAAAAAGTTTATATCTCGTTTTAAAACGACGTTCTGTTATAAGAAGTTATTTCTTTAGTTAGAATAAACATTAATCCAGCACACATTTTGTCGGCACTCGTCCGGCGCATATCTATCTATATTGTTTTTCATGATCAAAGTGGTATACTCAAGCCTGCAAAAAATAGGTTAATATCATGGTTAAACGCTTATTTCCAAACGTATTGTTGAAGTTTTTAACAGCAATGTTTACCGACTTATAATAGGCACACTTTCCACACAATAATCACGTGCCTTCAGCGTGTTACAGTCAGATTTCAATAGAAAAAAGTTAGCCCCTATTAAAGGAGAATATGGAATTTGATCATTTTTTTGCGAAAAAGACTCGGTCGAGCACCTCACGCACTGATTCTTTTGAAATTAAAAACAATAGAAAATTCAATACATTTAAAGCGTACAGAAATGAAGTTGTTTCTCCTTGCGTATTCTTTCCTCCAAGAATGAATAAATAGATGAATGAATAAATGAATGAATGAATGCAACCGAACGAGGGCGAGGGACTGAGTAAATTAAATGTAATAATGAATGAATGATGTTTTTGACAAAAGACCTTTTTTATTTCTGGACAAATTTTGGCCAAAAATGTTTGCTGGCTTCAATACACCAAAATTTCATGTCCTTGTTATGTTTTGCATGAGAACATGCGTGATACAATGAGCTTTATCGCAGGCGTATAAAAAAGAAATGAATAAACGAATAAATGAATGAATAAATAAATAAATAAACGAATAAACGAATAAATAAACGAATGAGTTAGTAAATGTAAAAATGGATGTTTTGATAATAGTTTTTTATGTTTCTGGACAAATTTTGACCAAAAGTAGCTGGTTCCAAGAATCAAAATTTCGATACTTCGCATAGATCGTCAAAAAGCATTTTCCATCACATTCATTATCGAATTTACAAATTTCGACAGTTCTAGTTTCACGCTATTTACATATGGCAGTTTCTACGACGGTCTTTCTTCGACTCAAACAAATACGAGATATGTTTAAACAGACTTACAATTCATAGTTTGTCGTTGTCTTGCACTGAAGCAATATGCTTCGATGACACTTAATATCATCATGTCCTCTCCTAGTATCTGTGGACCTCCATTTGTTGTCGTTGATGACACTATAAAAAAATAAGAAAAAACGTCAAACAGCAGTATACACAACTGACTAGACGCTTTAGAGAAAAATTACTCTTTTTCTAAAACATATTATTAACTGATTTGACTGAGTATTTTTCCACTAGTGTGACCAAGGACGTGTGGCAGTCTTATGGACCTACCAACTTACTTATAGCTATATATACATCTATAGCTCTCGACTTTCCCTCAATATTTGAACCCTGAAAGCTCTGACTTCAGATACCGGTACCCATAAATAACCGTACGAATAGTGTCTTTCTGATTTTGATAATTTGATTATAAAGTGGGTTTTGATAAGAGAATAACATATCTACACAGGACAATAAAGTTGAGAATTGAGAAATAAATGACGCCGTCATTGGGTTGATCTCGTGAGTGCAGATATTACTAATTCATGTCCTAATGTAATTGTGCAAGTTTTTTATAAACTACTTAACGGTGGAATTAGAGACAATTTTTAAATTTGAATGAAGAAATCCCGTAACTATATGTGATAGCATAAATTCCAAGTATTTAAAATTTTTTTCTTTAAAAATTCCAAGTAATTTTGAGTACAACTCGTGCAAACTTTAAAGCTTTTCCAATCAAAAGAAAATATTTAATAAAAGAATTATTTTTCAATAAATTCTACACATATTCAGATGCCAGCTCGATAAACTTACATGATGGTGATGACTGTTTTCTCTGATGCGATTCTAACAAATCATCTTTTGATCCTATGAAACAAAAATTTAATTAAGTCCATATTAATATAGTCATTTCTAAATATCTTGAATATTTAGAAATAATAAGTTTCTTGGTTTCTTAAAAAGGTATTTATTATTCATAAACAATGACTCGATATCTCAAACTTTCGATTGACTCGATATCCCAAACTCTCGATTTATACAACATTTTCTTGTTTCCCTCAAAAGCTGGTGCTATGAGCAGTCAACAGTATTCAAATAACAGCTTGCAGGAGTAAGCAAGTGAAATAACAAAAATTGTAAAGCAAGACAAAATTATTACCGCGGCCCCCAACCATTTTATTCTTCGTCGAAACAATTCTTCTCATTGCTCGTGGACTAACAGAGTAATCCTAAGAAGAAAAAAGTCGCAATCAACAATTTAAACTCCCCATCTAGTTTGAATTTGAGAAGTTAAATTCCACAGATATTTCTAGTTTGAAGGCTTCGTAATCACAAGTGTCAAAAAAGACAAGTTGAATTAGATGTGGAAGTTTAAAAGGGGTTGATTACACATACTGTTTTTAACACCTGTTCGTAAGAAAACATTCAAATGTTTATAAATTTGTAGACTGTGAAATTATTGTAATAGAAAAAAGAAAAATCAATAAATAATGGTAAATACAAATAAATATTTTCAGTTTTTAATAAAAATATAAAAAAGAAAGGAAGTGAAAAAATTTTAAAATACGTACTTCGCCAGGTTTCGATTGGGAATTTTGTTGATAGGGCGGTGTCGGGCGCAATCTTGTGAAGCTCCATTCTTTGCGAACAGGTTGTCGTACTGAACCTCTCACAGCGGACAATGTAGTCGCCTAAAAATGTAAATTAAAAAGATAAAAACAAAATGTCTAAATTTTTAAATGAAGGAAGCATGACCACTAATGAACAATAGAAAGGGCTGTTTAAATACAACTTTTTACCCCAAACTACCTCCCACCCATCAAAATCCGCGTCTGAAGGGTGTGGCACTACATTCAATTTTACAGGTTCCGTTAAGCTGCATTCTTTTAACCACAATTACATAATAGAATAAGTAGAAGTTAAATCAACCACAACTTAATGCGTGATACATAACCTTAAAACTAAAGGATAAATGATTAATCCATAAAAAACAATACCACGTACACAATGCAATAGATAAAGTGTACGCGTTTTCCACAGGGGTTCGCCCATCGCACATATTTCCCGCTCTCTCTTTCGCGCATTCTTGCCCGCCCGTTAGCATAAAATAGTGAAAATTACTAGACGGGGGTTAGTACTATGATTGTAGGTGCGACTATAATGGCGTTTTTGATTACATACACCCCGGATTTAAATTGGCCTACAGACATTGCAGAAATAAACGTTTTAATGTCACACCTAAAATATACGTTTTTATATCAGAAACCACAGTATAAGAAACCACTGTATAAGAAACTACTGTATAAGAAACTTTTACTAATTTTAAGAAAGTAAATTTTTCAAGTTTAATTTTTCAGATGTGTCGTAAATAAATTTACGATTACAAAGGAATAAAAGTAAAAAAGGCATTATTTTATCTTTTCTTGTATATATGTTGATGTAAGTCTCTTCGTTGTGTCAAAATCATATTTTTTATTAAATATCTCACTTTAGCTCCCGTCATCATAAGGTAAAAATAATCTATTTTCTAGCTCCACAATGAAATTTACGAAACTATTAAAAAACCATCCATTTCAAGTAAAATTACCTCGGAATTTAAATAACTTTTATTAGTTGGCCGTTTGTTTGGTTTTTTATGAAAAAAAATCGTTTAAGCAGAGATTAGAAATAAGCTTCAGACTACACAATTAACGAAATTAAAAAAACAAGTCTTATTAAAACACGCAGAGAACAGTTAAAAATCATGGACAGACACAAAAATTTCCCAAGTACATAATTTTCTCAGATCAGCCTAAATGTCACGAAGAATGGTTTGAAATAAAACAAAGTACATGCAATATTTCATGTTAAGATCACATGCCACTTTGTGACGTCAGATTTAATTTCTGATATGAAAAACTATTAATCAGGATTGCTACTATCTCATTTTGTATTTGTTTGTTTAAGCAAAAAAAAGAAAGGAGTTAGTGATGTTAATGTTTGGATGCAACACTGTCAATAAAAATATGCATTTCCATAATTAAAAGAATCAATCAAAATTGGCAATTCCCTAGCTTCATGTAGATGCAATAAAAACATCAACAATCGATTAGTAGCAATAGATAAGTCATTAAAGAGTTTAATTTGAGGTTATTTAAATATTAAAAGTCAAAGCAGAGATATTATTAAACAGAAAGTAAACAAAGCCGAGTACCTTTTTTTCACATCGGCATTGATTTAAAATAAATATATCACAGAACATCCTAGATGTTCTTAACACATTCCGGAACTTTTTGCTTTATCCGCGAAACAGGTACAAATAAGTCTTTTTTGGTAATTTTAATTTTTTAATAAATTTATTTTTCACTGTTTTACACAGAGTCGACGAATTTGCCTAGAGGGTCAACATAGTGCTTAAGAAGACGCAACCAAGCTGGGTGTGTTAGAAAGTTTGAGATTTACTACCTACCCAAAGGTAAAACGTTATTTACTGTGTTAGAATGGAAAAATTAGCGTTTTAGCAGTTAAGTATCTCTGGAAAAAATGAGGACATGCATCCCCTGCCCCTCTCCCCTTTCCCTTTTCCCTCATTTCTCACCGGTTTCGTCTGCCCTTTTTCGCTAAGTTTCAAACCAGATTATCTGCACTAAAATTTGATGTTTTGTGCATTCATTTTCAAATTTGACTCTCAAATGTCAACTACTCTAAACTAATTGACTGAAACAGAAACATGTCAAAGGTTGAGTTTCACTATGATAAAGAAAATGATGTTTCATTAGTAACCTGTTATTATTGTTAACCTTTCAATAAAAAGATTAACTAGAGCTAGGGTTGACCTTAACATGAGAAAGGACTTAACCATTTCCTCTCCTAACAAGATTAGTCCTGGTGTTATCATTAGAGAAAAAAAACTAACTTGACAAAAAGAAGACTCCCAAACCTTCTCTGTTTCGTCTGGCAGGAACACATCATCGTAAAACTCGCTAAAATTTCGAAAAGACGGTAACCATTCCTTTACGAAAGAAGGTGCCTCTCCCAACGAATATGATTTCAATTTTTGTTGTTGTTGTTGTTGACTTGATGCTCTTCTCAAACTCCTTCTTGTTAACATTAGTGGTATCATCGGCATTGCGAATAATTAGAAATACTGCACTCATCAAATGTGAAGATGCATTTGTGGCAAAAATTTAACTAGCATATGACGTCAAAGAATCCTTACGTATATATGAAATTTGCAGAATCGAGTCGAACCAGTTTCTATACCATTGAAAAGCAATTAGTTTCTTAGAAGTTTTCATTTACATATTGTTTTAGATTTTATCAGCGCATCTCGCATCATCAGCAGTCTCACAAGAACAAGAATTAAAAAAAAAGAATTACGATGCATAGGTTGAACAACCTGATAAAATTTACAAAAAAAATAATTAATATGTAATGTAAACAATAAACACGTGGTTTATTTCATGATTTCTATACATGAGATCAAACATTATTGTTAATATGTGATCAAAAGAGATGTTTAATATTAAAAGATGTGTGCCTTAAAAAGAAAATCTCCACCTGTTTAATAGTTAAAACAACGTCTATAAATAATTTTAACACCCTTCTCAGTAGAGACTTCAATTTCACTTACAAGAATAGTGTTTTTCTTTTTAGTTACAATATTGTTGATAATCAATTAAAAATTCAGGATATTTCTAGCATACAGGAACACAAAATGGTTACATCCCTCGCTATTCCACAAGGTGTTATGCGTAATTAAAACGATAACACCTTCGTTACACCTTCTTTTTTTATAAGAAATCAAGCAAACAGCCAACGAGTAAAAGTCTCTGAGGTCATTTTACTAGAAAAAGTTTCTTAACAAGTTTCTCCGATTTTCTATACGAGAAAAGATGAAATAATACTTTCTCCTTTAATTTATCACCTAAAATGATGTCTGTTTCGTTGAAATCGTCAATTTTTCAGAAGTTATTCCATTTCTCAGGATAATCTACTAGATATTCTTCGATTTTCTTGTTATACCAGGTAATAATACCTGTATACCATTCCAATACCATTAATTATTGGGAGGTATGTGTGAAAAACATTTCTGACTAAAAATTTTATTTTTTTAAACTGGTAAACATTCCTTAATTTTTGAAAAAGCGACTGGTCAGTTTCTTATAAAGGTTACTTCTTATAAAGTACCTTGTATTGTGGTATATGAGTTTTTTTAGCATCGAAAAAAGAATCAGTTTTGTTTTCTGGAAAACTCAGCCTGATTTTAAACATCCTTAGAAAATCAGATCAATCATTTTAAATCATTTTTTTTAAGAATGGAAATGTATTTTCGCTATTGTAGTCTTTCAGTCTTTTATAGAATACCATTTAAATTCAAAAAATTTAAATGAAAAAATTACGCTAAACTCTGTCATTAAATGATTTCTGTATTTCCAGAACACTAAAATAATTTTGAATACGTGTTGGTTTCTTTGTGTTAAAACCAGCCGTAAAAAAATCACATGTATATAATAAGCCTCTGCTATGGAGTTTAGAGGAAATTATAAAAATATTCACCATGGAGAGCAGATGTTAGTAGAAACTACCATAAACCTAAGAAAATTATAGCGTTGAAAAAAGAACTTTAAAAAACCTATTAGGTATCCTCTGAGAATAAATAGGACAAAACAACATACTTTTTATTTCAAGAAAACAATATATGAATAAAGGTACCAAGAATTTCTGTTTAATAATCTGAATTTCAAACATACGATAATGAAGTAAACGGGCAAAATGTAAACAAACTTAAAAAACCAGAACTCAGATAGGACATTTAAATCAATCCAGATTTTTTGCATTTACAAAGATCTTATCCCTCACTCAAGAAAAACGAAAACCCCAGAAAATACACATTGGACAAGAATTTTAAGTGTTAGAAAGAAACTTCTCAAAATTTCGTTATTTCAAAATAATAAAAACTTTGCCACAAGCAGAACTAAATAAAAACTTTTCCCGAGTTGTCTTAATCCACTTTAACTTTCTTTATAAAAAAATACAAAGAATATTTGCAATTAAATATTTGATCGTTGTTGGTGGAAGGTCGCTGAATTTCTTGGATTGTGATTGATAGAAAAAAAAGTTACGGTACTATTGACCATGACCAACTACACAATTTAGCACAACAAGTTCTGTTTACAGCAAGACACCAACATATCATATAATCCCAGCATAGTTACCATGTCATGATTATTAACAGGTGTTTTATCTTATAAGAAACCTGGGGAAGGGTCTGATACCAAAAAGTTACTAAACTTTTATTTTAATTTCGGTTCTACAAGTTTCTGTTTCTTTATCAAGTTTATTTTTAGTAAGAAAAAAATTGATGGATCTGACTTTAGAATAATTTCAATTCCTGAGGAAAACTGAATAGAGAAATATTGTTTTTTTTTCGGTTTACTGAATTATATTTATGCAGGAATTGCAACACATGACCAAAATATAATGTTATTTATAACGTATTATATACCAAATTACTAATATTTTTTTTAAACATTTTTTAACTTTTAGATGCCGTAATTATTCTAATTCAACGCGCTGGTAAAAATAATTATTTTAACCGCCCCGCGAAAATAATACACCTTTCCCGAGACTTATTCTTTTGATGTGCCGCAACTTTTTCTGTTGAGTTTTATGAAAAACAGACAACAGATTTGAATTCCTTATCAAAAATGTCATAAACAAAGAAAATTTCGAAAAATGCAGCAAGTAAACAACCTGCTATTCTAATTTAAAGATTTGTGGCATGTCCAACCTCTTTTTGAAAACGAGGCGGGACATGGTAACTTGAGCATTAAGAAGACTTTAACTGTGATACATATCTCCTCAAAATAGCACTTTCTGTTGGCGTATCAAGTTAAACTTTTACACATAAATTAAACAAACTATGCTGAATTCAAATATGGTATTCATATTTTACGAGTTTAAAAAAAGTGTGACTCATGGTCTCGGGAAAGGTGTATTGGAAGCGATAAATTACAAACTTTTGAGCACGGCCAACCCGCGTTAATAATTAGAGGCAAATAAACTAATCCACTCAAAATAAGAAACATTTTTTGAAAATTTTCCTTAATTTTTTTTGTAAAATAATTTTTTTACAAAGCTATTTCTTCTTGTTCTTGTTTCACTTCGACATCCGCAATGGAGCATTTTACCAAAAATCTATCGAAAAAGCACAGCTTGACATGGACGAAGACGAAAATGATGATCCCTTTGCTTGATCTCAGTATATATAGTACAGTACAATATATATTTTCATTTAATCTAAACCACTGCTTGTTTTTTTTAAAAAAAATACGATCCGTGTTAAATTAGAGGAAAATAAAACACGCCAAATTTTCGACCCGCGTTAATAATTAGAAGCGATAAATTACAAATTTTTGGCCATTTTTGTCCGTCCGCGTTAATTAGAAGCAGCGTTAAATTAGAATAATTACGGTAGTCATAAGTTTCTTATAACTGATTTCTTATAAAAAAAGAAACGTCTATACAAAGTAATGGTGCATCAAAATAAAGCTATTGTGTGATCACTATACACCTAAAGATCACAAAAGAGACAAAAAAGAAATAATAATAATTATCAAAATGATGTTCGTTGAAATGTCTCATATCATACTAGAATACAATATAAAACAATTGGTGGCATTTTACAAAATATGTGAACAGATACCATCGTACTTTCCTGTTCCACTTTATATTATAGGTCATAATATACTCAAACAGTAAATTATCAGCTTATGTCAGTATCAATTAAACAACAGAGTGGCAGAAAAAGGTCAGAAGTATTTTTTTAATGTTTTTTTTGTGTATATCATTTTTTCTAAGGAATTATTACACTGTGTAAAAGAATACGTGGGACACAATTTGCTAATATAAAATGAAAGTGATTACAAGATGAATCAAGAATAGTCCAGATGAAGTAGAAATCTTACATTGGTTATGTTTTAAAATTTAGGCCGAAAATATTGAGCTGAATACAAGTTAATAATTCATTCATATAAACTAACTCAGTCTTACATGAAACTATTATTTTTAAATTTCCTTATTATTCCCTGATTGAAATGAAACTTTCTTTACTTTTCTAGGTAAAATTTACCCTCACTGACTGTCGTACTAATAACACAACAAAAACATTAACAATTCAATTCATACTCATACAGTTGGCAGCTAACACTTTTATCATTTTTAAAAAAATACAAAACTTTTTAACCCAATTTTAGTATTTTCCAACTTTTTTAGGTTTTTGTAAGAAGGACAAACTTATGCATCCATGAACATAGAGACAAAGCAAAATTTACCTTGCTGTGAGTGTCTTGACTGGGAACAGGAGATGAGCCTGCACTTCTTGCAGCATCTGATTTATTTTGTCCAATTGAAGCTCCTGCGCTATAGCTTCTGTGAAATGCACTGTCACCTGCTGCAACATCCAGCATAGGTAAAGACTTCACTTCTGATCGCTTACTATCACTGCGTTCCAAATTAGATGTGGATGGTTTTCTCTCAATTTCTAAATCCAGCTTACACCTATCACCAAGTACTTCTTTCAATGCTTCCATCCACGAATCTTTTTCCCGGGGTGAGCTTGTCATTACCCGCCACAGTTTGTCCAATACTAAAAAGTTAAAACACAAATGTTATGCAATATTCTTTTATCACCATGATTTAAATCAATGCCAATTGTTGCTTAAAATGACTCTATTTCTCCTAAAACTTTCATTTACAAATAACCAGGCAAACATATGAATGTAGTTTTACAATCTAAAAGGGGAATAGCCAGCATGACAACCAACATTACCTGTTAGATGGAAGCCATTAAAGAATTCATCTGTATCTTCAATATTTTTTGCAGATATATTATTAATAGATTCCCTCTCCTAATAAAAATGAATTCAATAAACATCGATAAGAGTTTGGACTTTACTCCAGAAAAAGTTTCTTGATAGGTAATTTTTTCATAGTACGCGGAGATTAGTTTTACACTCCTTAATTCGCAAAAATTGCAGCAGATATTCCAAGAATAAAACATTTAAGATCTAAATGAAGACCCAATTTCGTGTCTTTTTTCCTGGACTCTCTAATAACGCAGTACAGGAAAATCATCATTTGAAAATATTGCCTGCCATTATCTACCAATACTCAAAATAAAAATAATCAAAAATTCTGGGACAATACAAGAAGAACAAGAGATCAACTTTAAAAGCATGGCAGTTTTTAAGTTACCTCGAAACAGTATCCAACAAGCTCTGCACTGACGGAAAGAGAAACAAGATCATTAGGAAATAAACAAAAATATCGTTCTCTCCGACTGACTTCCTCTTTTTCAACAAAAACTTGGCCCATGTGTACCAAACTTCCCAATGTTGAAATTGGCTAAAAAGTAACAAGAGATATGCTCACATCATAAAGCTGTAAATCGCATGGAAAATATGTCTCGGTTTCAGTTAATCAGTGATTATGGTTTTAACTTTTACGCCCAAGATTGGAAAGGACTGTACTGAATTTGAAATTAAGCAAAAAATTAAATGAACCAAAATCAAGATTAAGACGTGACCTTTTAGAAGTCTGTGGGGGAGCTCCTTACTTTGCAGGTCATTTAAGGTCAAAAATGTAAGTAAAAAACAATAAACAGTAACATAGCCACGATTTAATTATTAATTACATTAGTAACATTTCATTTGCAGAAAGAAGATGGAAAATTTCGTCCAATTTAAAATTGGTCCAATTTAACCCTAAAATGTTTTATTGCTATGAAAACCATAAGAAAACAGAATCTGGATATTATAAAGAGCCTGTTTTTATAAAAGCTTTAATATCTCTACTTTTGTTGACACAGTAAAGATTTTTTAAATACAAACTGGGCAGTTTTGGCAACCTCCTTGCTATATTTCTATCCTCACTCAGTAGGTATTTTTAGTATCAAAGGTGGGAACTACACTGCAAAGTGCTCGCTTTTCACAGATCATCTCACAAGCATTATTTAATAAAACTGCTAGTGAAGAATCCTCTCCTCAAACGGTGAAAACAAACCAGCAGACTCACCTCTCCTTCCCATTTGTCAATTTTTCCTGTTAGCATTTCTAATTCCATTTCTTTCTTTTTACGTACTTCATTACAACTTAGCTAAAAACACAAGCAAATCCTTCAATTTGTATGCAAGACTGTAAAGCATACATTGTTCAGTGGCTTCTGTTAGCAAAGAACAAATAAAATACAACTTCAGACAACATTTAAACTGAAACTTTTTTAAGGGGCCTATTAAGGCCAGCTTGGATATACCAGCTTTGGGTATAACTAATTGGGACATGTTGTTTTAAAACGTACTCGTGTAACTTACAGCAATGATTTGTAGTACTTGGGTGGCTTTCTTCATATCAAGATTGTCAATGTGATCTTCCTGAAAATAATATAGGCAAGGCGTTACAGGTTACAATTATACCATATTAGAAACATTTATATCTCCTCCTTAGTGCTCCAACACCTGCAAAGGAGATCATAACACTAACCTGTACATGCTTTTCTAATTCTTTTATTTGGTTTCCATATTTTTCCACATGTAGAAAAGGCTAAATAAAAATTCCAATACCTCTAATAATGTTAAAATGTTTAGCAAATGAACTACTAGCATGACATTGTAACACGACTAGCTTTAAATTAAATAATTTTGTAATTTGCTATATGGCAGCATAGAGTAAAATCAATGGGCTATCCTTCATAAATGAAGCTATAACTAATGATGACATCACACTTTGCATATTATACCGCATTATGTTGTTGTTACTGACAATATCAAGCTTTGTTTCTCGTTAAGATTTGTCCTCCTGGAACTTTATTTCTCATTAAAATAGAAATATTTTTTATTAAAATAGAAACAGGATGTGGTAGCTGTGCAAATGGGTAATGCAAATAGCATCGAGAAAGATTTTTGGTTACAACTGATTAATGGGAGCTTTTGCCAAAATACAAAGTAAAAAATAATCTGATAACAAACTAAACAAAGCCTGTAACAGTATTGTTTTCAGTGTTGGCAAAGAGGAAAATAAACAAAATGTAGTAAACAAAGACTGAGACAGCATTGTTTACCATTTTCAGCATTGGAAGTCTGACTTCCATGTTTAGACTCCATCTACAACATACTATCATTTACTTAGAACTAACCATGTATCTAATGTAGATTAGCAGTTAAAATAAAATTAGTTTTAGAATATATAATATGATTTATTCTAGTTTAGTTTTTTGCAAAATTTAATGTAGTACTACAATTTCTTAAATCTGTGAGAACTTAGCATTGTGTTTCTTATAAATAAAAAATACCTTTGAAAGAAATGACGTTAATGTCATTATACCAGGACTTGGAGCACCCAGGTTTTCCATATATTCAGACAGCGCAGCACTTAAATCAAAAGGATAAAAATAAACACACTAGTCAGTTCAAGTTTCAGGAACGAGGGAATATTATAACACAATCATAACAACCATGATTAAATGCAAGTAAAATTTTAAGTTGCTACAAATGTATGAAAATGTGCATGTCCCTAAAGCCAAAGAATGTTGATCGGTTAGAAGGTTCTGGTTAAAAAGATGCTGCATGTGTTTTATAGATAAAAAGGCATATGAGCAAGGTTTTAACAGGTCTAGATGTGCGAACGTTTTTAATTTTTTTTACTGTATATATATCTTTTATTTTTCATTTTTTTGAGAACTGCAGCTAATTTCAACATGCTATTTTTTGTATATGTATTAGTGTTATATTTGTATTAGTGTTAAAGACAACTTAACAGAATTTGGAAACCCTTACAACAGCAGTTAGAACTAAAATTTGTCTAGTTACAATGGTTTTTGTTTTGACATCAAACAATACAGGGTAAACGGAAGATGATTTTTGGAGTGAAATCACTGAAGTGCCAGCAAAAATGCCAGGTGTGTGTGGATATGCTAGCCAGAATATCGACTTTCCTTAAACAACTCTTAGAATCCTTTTTTTCTTACCCAATTAAACTTGCCAATGCTTCCAAAAAAAAAAAAAAATTACTTTCTGATCAAAGACTTATTAAGAATGAAGTTAAAATATATAGCAGAATTTGTTTTAATGCAAGGATAATTAGGACACAGAAAGTGAGCGTGTATCATAATTTACCTGTGATTTCCAATAAGACTTGCAGCTTGCGGGTGATTTGAACAATAGTCCAGGTATAACTTTTTCATCTAAATTAAAATACAATAAATCCTGCTAAAAAACTGCTACAAAATTAAGTCCATACTGGAGTTTCAAGGAAGCAAACAAATTTTCAAATGGTAGCTTTTGTGATAAGCTCAGTAATTTATGCTATATATTATTTACATCAAAATTTTTCCTCTGTAATTTAAACTGTGATGAAACAAGCTTTTACCTTGATGCTACAGTTTATGGCCTTATAAAAAGATGGATAAGGCTGGAAAAACATTGCAATAGACACAGAAGATACAGACTATATTGTATATGATAAGCAGTAGTAACTTAGTGGTGAGCATTATCCTCAGAAATCAGGTTTAAATCCCATTCATAACGGTTGTAAAAGTCACATCATGATTGTGAATAGGAAAAAGAAGTAGCACCTTTCTTCAGAGTGGCGTAGCAACTAGAGACTTAAAAATGCAGTGACTGTGGTGCAGTGACTATATAAATGATTATATATAATGTAAACTGTTACCAATTGTTTAAGTTGGGCTTCCTCCTGCTTAAATTAAACTTACTTGGTTTACTAATCCTAGTACACACATCCCAAATCTTTGTTCAGGTATAGGTTTTCTAAAAAGTAATAGATAAAAAATTGCATCCAGATCTTAGTAAACTATAAGTAAAAAAAAGGTTTAAACAAGGATCGTAGATACCATTTTTATTTTTGTCAGCAATTTTTTATAAATTTGCATAAATTTTATTGGTACTTACTTTGCTTCAGCTTCTAGTTGTTTGCCAAGTAAAACATGAAATTTAACAATATCTTCATAATTACCACATAAAACATTGCCGTCTTGCTCAGATAATCTATGAAATTACCATTCTTACAGAAAAATAATATATTACGGCATTTTAATTAAAAAGTCTTCTATAAAAAAATATAATTTATCAGGATATTCAAGATGTATTAGACAGAAAGTTAAGAATATCTTAGGGATATGCTCATTTTGAAATTTTGCTTACATCATAAATGGAATACAAGTGATTCGGTGATTCATTGGCGTTTTAATAACACTCAAATTTCAAAGTTTTTTAATATTCTAATTTATAAGTTTGTAACAGCAATTATACTTTAGATAAAAAAGATGGTAAGAATATGATTTTTACCCAAAAGTTAAAAAAATTCATGTTGAAACTAAGGAACACTATTCTTATTAAAAAAACTATGCAAAAGGACTAAATATCAACTTGACTGGTCCTATTACAATTATAACAAGCTATGATATAAGGGTAAGAAAACAAGCTAAAAAAATTTCTACACTAATAAATACTTACACATCGCACTTTTTTACTGATAATAAATATTTTTCTAGAAAGCCCTAAAAAATAAGAGAAGATTATTAAATATATTCTCAACTTTCATATAACCTACCTTACTTTTACCTGAACTAAGTGAAGCCTTACATTTTAGTATAGTGTGTATTTTTCGTAAGAGCAAAGAAAGATTTTCAGGGATTTAATTTATTCTATTCAGAAATGAAAAATAACTTAATCCTATTTGGCTATTAGATAACAGGAATGGGTATAGACTGAAAATCATATATCAGTCTCAATGACATGCCAATTCTTTTTCCTTGGCACCAGGCCCTTACAATGCTGCCAATTTAAGTATAACATGTCACTGTTCAAAACATTGTATTCCCTACAGAGGCATCACAAAAACATTCTTCTAACAATTTTTTTTTCATATTTAGTACGATTTAACAACATGGAGAAGTAAAATAGGCCATATTCTTCACTTATGACTCATACTCTAAATCCAAAACATAGTCAAGATGCAGTGTTTTATAAATGTTTGTGAAGTTAAGAATGATTTTACTTGGAAAAGGGCAGCTGTTTATTTTCTGTTTTTCTGATACATTTATTATAAAAAAAAGGAACAATCTTACTTCTTCATTATTTTTTTGTATGGAAACAAAGTACTTAAATATTTCTAATACCTTCAACTCTTCTAAATGTTTCTGTTGTGTTTGAATGATATTTTCGACAACCTACAGGTAGTGTAACACATAACAAACAGAGGTGAAAATTGACAGATTTCTTCGTTAAAAAAATTCACAAGATATATACCAGGAAATAGATTATCAATTACTCAGGGTAATTCTGTGACTAATTCAAAAACTAGTACAATGTTTTATTATATTTAAATCTCATGTCTCTATAATTTTTTGAAATCCAAAGTTGTGCAGAAGGATGTACAAAATGCTTATTTATGTATTATAATGTGAAAATATGCAGTTCAGTTTGTGCTGTTCATTGGATGTCAGTTAAATACTCAGGCTGGAATGCATTAACAAACATCCCATGTTCATGGAAATATTGGTTTTATACTTATGCTTTATCGCATATAAATATAAATTGAGTCCTTTTGTAACACCTGTATGCTTGCACTTCTTAAATGTTCTAACATGGGTAAATTTTTAATGTCTATAAGTAGTTCAAAAACTAACAAAAAACAATTAAACAAAGCTTAATAATGCAGCAGTAACTCTTAAAACCATTCTAAATTTAACACATTTATTTTCCAAATCTATTGCACAAACCAAGTTTTGTTACAAGACTATGAAAACAGAATTGTACAACATACAACAGCCGACTACCTATGGATTTAAGACATCACATTACTTACGCAACACATTCCAGAAATTTAATCAGCTAATTTCCACAAAATTAGCAAATAATTAAGTATACTTAAACAATTATTATCTATAGTCAGATATTATATGTTAAACCAGGTATCCTATTTGTTTAAAAAATACTGCATTTTTGTCTTTTTTATGTTGTGATAGAGTTTTTAACTAAATCCCTAAAATTGAGCTTAATTTTGTTAATTCACAACTTTAAATCCCAAAATGGCGGTGCTTTATAATGGCCCTATACTCAAACTAGTTGTAGCATCAACGATTCCTGGCATGTTTCACTACAAAAAAACATTACTACGATTGATATGAAGTGATGATTATATGCAGTGAACATGAATTGACAGGTTAAATTCTAAAGAAAAATACAAAAAAAAAGAAATTATATATCCCTACCTGGCTATGATATGTACCTGATTCTTCAGTTCCTATATCCTTGGGTAATTCCTCTGGTGTTGGGACTGGTTCTAATTAGAATGCAAAGAGCACAATATAAAAACAAGCTTTAATTTGCAGTAATAAATATGAAGAAAAAAATTACCTGCTTGGATTGCTTGGACATAATTAGAAGGAAACCAACCAATTTTACCATCAAGTGTTCCTTCCCACCACCCTCCATCATCTTTCTACATAAAGAAAAATAATTTCCATTGTGCAATATTTCCTCCCTCTGTGACAAATATCTGTGATCAAATGAACACGAGACTACATTTTTTTTCAACATAGTTTGGTAGTATTGGTAACAAATTTAATGCGTGTGTGACAACTAATGAGCCTAAAGTGGACCAGTCTTGAGTACTGTAGGGTTAAAATTAGAAATGTAAGTCAATTCGCAAAAATTTGTTGACAAAAAAAAAACTGTGGAGTCGTGGCCTAAGAGCACTGTTGAGCACTGGCTGATGATCCCTTGTTAATACTGATTTTGTTGCAACAACAATTATAGAAATAGGTAATACAAGGATTGTTGAAAATATTGAATTTGCAATTTTACAATATGCAAAGATGCCATTTAATTTGCAAATTGCAACCTGTTAGTGTGAACCCGTTAGTGTTTTTAGCGTTGTGGGGCTAGAAAATAGTGGTCACAAATTTGTTAGAAAGGTATATTTGAGATCAAAGTTTTATTTTGGTGCCATCATTCCATATGGTGAATGAGTACCTTTGCTTAAGGGAGTTGGTCCAATTTTGGTCCTTGGTTACTCATGTGGGAGAGGACTTTTATACATGTCATTGTCAAATTATTTGGTTGTAGGTGAACCCAATAAGATGTATAGTAATTGTAAACTGAGGCAGTTCAAGATATCGATTAATTTTGCTGATACTATACATCTACTTTGCCTTTAGGTATAGTGAATACAGTCAGAAATAATACACACAAATAAAGCAGATTATGACGTCGTAAACTTATAAGATAGTAGTCAAATTTTGGAGTTTTTAATTAGTTTAAGAAGTTATTGAACATGTTTAAACTTGTAATTGGATTTCAGAAGTATACACAGTACAAAATAAACTGTTGCTTCCTTATTAACCCTATTCAATCCAGATTGAGAAACAATTTCAGAAAGATATTTTGAATAAATTTTAAATTGATTAACAAGAATTTTAAAAACAATTACAAAAATAATTAAAAAAGGTGTAAATTTAGAAAATAATTCTTTTATGCACAAAACAGCGTTCGAATATTATAAATGATTGGTACAGTACCATATTTTAAGAATACACTTTGGCAGTTCATTTGGTGGAGAGTAACAAGCCTTGGCAATGACTTAAGCAAGCTTCGTTTGATCTTTGTTTGTAAAAATAAAGTATTATAGAATTATGGAACAATATCACAGTTGGAGATAAATTTTATACTTCAGCAATTTTCTGCCAAAGTGAATCCCGTAATTGCTAACATTTTGACGTGCCTTCAGTGATTGCTGAGTACTGCAAAATTTAAAGGCTTTTAAAAGACATTCCCTTCTTCCTTTAATATTTCTCAATATTTTAGATGTCACATCACAATCTCATTCTGACAGTTCTTTCAAAAACACAGAAATATTTTGCCATTGATCGTTTCTTTTAATAGCTGTCAGGTAAAAATCATAAGATCTTAGCTTTTGATATAGTTTTTAAATAAAACAAACACCATAATAATCTTGAAAATGCCAATTGTTTAGCAAGGTACAAGAAATCTTTTTAAGCGAAATAAAAATAAAAATAATTTGAAATAGTTTTAATTTTAAGTCAAAATGATTATGTAAGGAAAGTTGGAACTATTTGTAAACATTGAAAATGAGATTGAAATATTTTTATTGAGAAAAAATGGAAAGTCCCAAGTTTCAAAAAAAAAACATTTTATTTACTTAAAAATGTAAAAGAATCAGATTTTCAAAAAATTTATTTTATTGTTCAACATTTGGAGTAAAAAAGTATGCACAGTAAATTCTATTTCTACACCACAACATTTAAACAGAATGAAATTGATTGATCTCGAACTGCAGTGCAAGACCCTTTGAGAAACTTAATTTATAAAACAATTCCCCTTTCATGTTCTTGAATCACTTCACCTTGATACATTCTTCTTTTCTAGCATTGTAAACTTTAGTTAAACACATCCAAAAAGCCCTTAGCATATTCAGTGCTCGAACCATACCTTTGTTAGAATGATAACATCTGTTTTGTTAAACGATAACTAAATAAAAAAGGTAGATTAAAATGCTATCATACTAATTTTATTCTTCATCTAAAAAGAGAAATAAAATAGATGCAATAATGTTAGCATGTTATTTATACCAAAGTATATATATACAACAGACAACGAAGTAAGAACAAGTATGAAAACTTATAAAGAGTGTGTCTATTTAATACCTTTTTTTTTACCAAAGTATATAATATACAACAGACAATGAAGTAAGAAAAAGTCTGAAAACTTATAAAACAGTGTATCTATTTAATACCTTTTCTTTAATGGCCCTTTCTAATTAACACCTTTTTCTAATTTACCATAAAGGTTTAAAAATTTATTAAATGCCAGAAAATTTGATCAAATATGGTGCAAAACAAAAAATTTTCAGTGCGGCAAAAATCATTTTGATACACTAGTCGATAGCCCATGGAAACAGTATTGCGCGCGTCCTCACTACTTGTGGCACTATTTTGCGTGACAGACAGACGTATACAAGTATTATCATTCTAATACTTTTTTTGTTCAAAATTTTAAGAAAAAGCTTGTCCCAAAATTTTTGTATTGACTTTTAATCTTAAATGGAAAAAGGAAAATATTAATGAAAAGCAGTCAATCGTAGTTATACATAAATTTTTCTATTCGCTAATATAAATTACTCTTGAAATAATCATAGTCTATGTTTTCCTTGCCAAAAGCCTAATATCACGTAATTTGTTTTAAGTAGGTTCTGCTGTTACTGTACTACAAATGTACATTCTTATAACAATTCAAATTATAAACCTTTTAGTTACTTTCAGTGATTTTATTTACAGTTTTAAATAAATCTCACTTGTGAAGTTTAAAGATTCAAAAATTTTAAATAGTGTCTTCACAAAAACATTTTGTTCTTAATAATGTTAACATAAATTTTCCTGAAATAAAATGAAATAGAAAAAAATCTATGAGTAGAAATAATTTAACATGGATATGCCTTCAGAGAATGAATGTCTCTCCTAGAGTCAGCCTTAATAAATCTAAAGTGTCCATGTTTGCCCTGAATTTTTAAATTATGACCCAAAAAAGCTAAGCCCAAGTTAAATGCACAGTGGGAAAATGTGGAACCTACCTCATCGTCGCTTGACCCAACAAACTGGTATGTTGCGTGCAAAAATTCCACATTATCTAAACAATCTGCAAATGCCTAAAAAATAAAGGCCCTTTTTAACTGCCAAAAAAAACTAATCTCTTTTTAATATGAATTTGCTTGATAAAAAACGAAACCAAGGCTTACAACTTCCAGTACATGCAAAAACAGAAGCCTTCATACATATTAACTTATCCTGATTTATTATGCCCTTTAATTTACTTCATAAATAAAAAATATTAAAAGAAATTACAAACAGACTACAGAAAGAAACCATAATTTTGAAGAATTATTAAACTTTCTACTTCCTTCAACAACTCATACTCACCCTTGCCATTGTAATTGTGATTATATAACAACAAAATTTGATATTTAAAATTTACTTTTTTCTGAAAAGAAAAGTAAAAGAAAAAATCAGTGCCTGTCATAAGATATCAATTTTTGACAACATCAATTTATAATCAATTAATTAAATCAATAGAGCAAATAAAAAGTGAAAGAAATGATCTAAAAAAAAATTCCTCAAACTCTAATCCAATACCATATAAAGCCATAAAAAGCTTGTCTGAGTAACATGATATTGTTTAGAGAGGTTGTTAAGTTTCACTTCACTGCTGACATTTTACCCAATGGAGATTTAATAAATCTAACAAAGATATTATAAAGTTCATAAAAAGTTTTTAGTGCCATTGTGTGTGTAATATATTTTTTTGAGAATGACTGGTTTTAGCCATTTTCTTAAAATTGTTTAAAATACTCCACAACTGTTGTAATATAATAACAGCAGTTTTGACTCTGTCAAAAGTTAACCAGGGGAGCATTGATAGTACTATTAAAATTTTAGAAATGGAAAATTTAGGAAATCACAGCGCTTTTAAAGTGAATTTTCAGTGAGTTCAAAGTTATCTTTCAGTTTCAGTAAGGAGGCATTATTTTTGGTTTGATGCAGCAAGCTTTCTTAGATCAGTGAGTCAAAATAATTTGATATGGTCAAGTGACATTAATCTTTGGCTTGACCGGCCCAGTCAATTGCCAGAAAAAAACTTTTTTTTTTTTGGGGGGGGGGGGGGGGTAAGGGGGCTGAGGAATGCAGAAAACTATGGGTCTGTGGGGAAATGATTTGTTAAATATTTGCAGTAAAAATAAAAAGAATAAGGCTTGAAGTTTTGAAGCTATATTGATGATTTATAATCATGAAATTTTAAACTGGAAAATGAGCATTAAAGGCCATTCAAAGAATATTGCATGCTCTGGAGGGGGTCTTTATGTACGCCTAAGAAATATAATACAGTGCTTTTACTATTCAAAAGTTGATTTTTACTTAATTAGTAAAAATTTAAACACCATATCAAATTTTTATTTAAGTGCAGAATATGAACTTGAATGCAAGAACGACTACAGAACACTGAAACTAAGATGATATATGGTAAAAAATGCATGTTTATACTAAGGATCTCATTCATAGAATTCCTTTATATGGCAAAAAAAATTTTATATATATACTTAAATTAAAACTTCTAATTTTTTTTTGTTTCATATAAAATTTACTACTAATTTTTTTGCCCCCCTAAAACCATGAAAAAAATTGAACTCAATGTCTTAAAAACCAGGCAATGACTCAATGGAGAAACCAAAACGAAACTCTTAGCTTACAGCCTCTCTAATTCATGTTGGCACAAATTCCGAGGCTAAAGCAAAGGTGGTTTAAAAAGATTTTCACGTCGGTAAAACTTTGCTGACGACAAATTTTTTCTTTGCAATTTATAGAATCAAATATTTTCCTTGAATCTATAAATATTTAGAAAGTAGATATAGATAGAAAAGCGAAAGAAAGGTTTTTCTGTGAACTTTTTCTCCAGGACACACCATTATTGAGTGATATTGACACCTTTTGATTTATTTAAAATCATCTAAAGTCATAATAAGGTCTTTTTGTGAAGAAATGGGAACAATTTTACTATACCCACCTGTAAAAAACATATTCAACATAGCATTAGTTATTGAATGCTGTGACTGTTATGAGGCTGCTATTGCTGCTAAAATTGTCATCTGTTAAAAGAATGAAGACATTGTTGATCAAAGCATGAAAGGAATTGTAGGAAATGCTTCTTTGAATTTTTTTTTAACAGGTGAAATAAATAATTATAGTTAAGAAATTTACTGAAAGTAATCTCTCTTCGTCTAGTGTCCCCATATTTTTTCATGCTATGCAGATGCCAGAACCAAAAGAGCTTACCATTGAAAAAGTAAACAAAGGAATTTGCCTATTACCCTTTTTACCAAGTGGGTGTAATGGCTTCAGGTTTCGAGTTATCCATACAGGTCAATTTAGACATTGTATACCGATTTGGGGGACATCCAATTTGGGCACCCAAAATAGAGAGATGAATACTGCTTTACTTCTTGTATATATATTGATGGATAGGGAAAAATGTGGTGGTAACAGTTCTGGACCTTTTTCACTTTAAAATATTAACTGTTTGATTCAAACAAATCGAGTTTCTCGTTTCCTTAAAAAGGTTAAAAGACAATTAAGGGATTACCAAATGCCCAGTAATTTCTTGGATTAACCCCTGATATAATAAGTAACGGTACCACGACTGCATTTAACTAGCCAGCTAGCTGTTTTCCCCCACTACCAGAATCTTCAAGCTAAAAGCTTTTTTTGCCTGCATTTGACTGTATAAACACCTCCATGTGTGTTGTAACATCAAAATCTATGAGCCTAAATTTATATTCAATTTCGTTTTAAAAGTTAAGAAGCCTGTTTGTTAATGCAAACTACTTTAATGTTGCGTAATAACCCTGGCTATAAGATTACATAAAACTAATCTTAAAAAAAGGAAAAAATACATAGCTATATAGCTAGTAATTTTGATCGATTTGTTTACGTTTCTTCCTCCTCCACCCATTCTATTTTCTGTACATTTTGTCTTGTCGTCCTGTTCTGCCCAGATTGCGAAAACGGCCTGTTTACAACCGGGACAGCCGGATTATGTACACATGATCCGATTATGTTTTTTTTGCACTGGTTATGTAGTGGTGACCGGATTATGAACGCTGATATAATGGCTGGCCAGGCAGACTGTGATTGGCATTTTCTTCAAACTTTTGTGAATTAAACATTCTCTGAAAGATAGAACACCCCTAAAAACTAGAGATGGCGGAAGAAAAAAGTCTCGACGTAATTCTTAGTTTAAAACTAATCTTGTAGTAAATACATTTCAGCATAATATACTTTGAAGTAACTAAATTTCACGGAACCTAAATTATTCTTTTTGCGGGAATTAAGTTTGGTGAAAAGTTATTAAACTTGCGAATCCCAAAATTTAGTATTTGCCGCGAAATTTCGTTTCATTTGAGAGCAACAACAACTTTGCCACCAGGGCTATTGTCAGAAGTGATGACGAATGATATAAAAGCGGTCGGCCCCGATTATATTTGTTCTATAAGTCTGGAATAATATTTGACTGTCATACATAAGCCGGCCTTCCTCGATTATGTGCGTTCTATAATAAGTGAGAAATAATAGAAAAATGCCATACATAAGCCGGTCGGCCCCGATTACGTTCGTTCTATAAGTCTTGAATAATATTTGACTGTGTCATACATAAGTCGGCCTGCCCCGATTATGTTCGTTCTATAATAAATGAGAAATAATATTACACTGTCGTATATAAACTGGCCTGCCCTGATTATATGTCCCTTTATAAGAGCCAAATAATATTTTTTGAGTAATAAGCCGGCCTGTCCTGATTATGTTGGCCTGATTATGTATTTTCTGCCCTGTTCTTAACCGGTGCAAGCTGCCGTACTTAATCAGGCCAATGTTCATTATCCGGGCAGAACAGTCCCAAGTCCAAAACATCAATTTCACCGTCAGCCGATAACACGGGAGACACATCTGCAGATATTGACCGACCATTAGCAGCGCGCACGCCCCCCCCCCCCCCCCCCTCCCCCGCCTGAAAGGATTTACTTTAAAACTCTAAGGAAATATTTTATGCTATATGTTACGATATGTCTTCAGCAATAGTCCCAAACACATCTGCAAAAACAACTATCAGATCAAACAAACATTAAAGATACCACCGTAATCTCACACAAAAAGGAGAAGACAAATCCACAAAATATTAAACAATACCTCTTCACCTGCAAAAAAGGAAAAACTAGTCAAGGAACTCCTTGATATTGAAAAAAATTTACAAAAATCTTATTTAAATGGAAATCTACAAAAAAAACAGCCTTAGAAGATATCAAAAAAATCCTAAATACTTTTATTCATACGCAAAAAAGTTTTCTAAAATAAAGACAAAATTGGACCGCTTATGGATCACAGCAACAAATTAACACATGAGAGCAGAGACTTGGCTAAAATCCTTTCCTGTCAATATCAAAGAGTATTCAGTGAGCCAAAACATGTAAAAGACATAACAATCAACCTACCCCAACACACATCAGAAATTCCAGAACTCCACTTCTCTAAAAAAGACATTATCAATGCAATTGATGAACTCTCCGATAAATCTGTACCAGGCCCAGATGGCTTCTCAGCAATTTTTCTGAAGAAATGTAAAACGTCGCTATCTGTACCACTTCTTCTGTTATGGCAAAAATGTATGGACTATGGTGAAATTCCCCCAATTTTAAAGCACTCACTAATCACCCCTCATTTCAAAGGTGGAAAGAAATCTGATGCATCCAATTACCGCTCAGTAGCCTTGACATCTCATATTATCAAAGTCTTCAAAAAAGTCGTCCGGAATCATATCACCGAAAATCAACATGGTTTTCGTTCTGGTCGGTCATGTCTTAGTCAACTCTTAGACCACTTTGATAATGTGATACACTTTGTTGATGGAAAACAAAATTGTGACATTGTATACTTTGACTTTGCAAAAGCCTTCGACAAAGTGGATTTTACCATTGTCTTAAAAAAACTTGAAAAACTTGGAATCAAAGGAAAATTATTTAACTTTGTTGAAGCTTTCGTGACAAACCACACCCAATCAGTCAATGGAATGGAATCACATCCTGTTGCTGTTATTTCAGGCGTACCCCAAGGTAGTGTGCTTGGACCACATATCTTCATCATTCTCTTAGGAGATATGGACTCAAATGTCAATGAAAGTATTGTACGGTCATTTGCCGATGATACAAGGGTTACCAAGAGCATCGATTCTCTCAGGGACATGGGCAAGTTGCAAAGTGATCTACAGAAAATTTATGAATGGGTAGAAGATGCAAACATAAAATTTAATAATCTAAAGTTTGAAGTCATGCGTTGTGGCACAAACGACACCCTGAAAAATTGCACATCGTATCTTTCCCCCTCTGGACTCATCATCACAGAGCGAGAGGAACTGAAAGATCTTGGTGTCATATTATCCACCAACTGCTCCTTTCATTCCCACATATTGAAAGTAGTAAATGACAGTAAAAACATGATGTCTTGGATTTTAAGAACTTTTTACACCAGAACAAAGGATCACCTTATGACCATGTGGAAATCTCTTGTTCTTCCTCTATTAGAGTATTGCTCAGTCCTATAAAGTCCACATAAAGTTGGAGAGATACAGATGATAGAGGCATTGCAATGGTCCTATATACGAAAAATCAGAAACGTGACCAATCACAACTATTGGAAATCATTGAAGGAACTGAAACTGTATTCAATGGAGCGTAGAAGGGAAAAGTACAGAATAATTTATATTTGGAAAATCATGGAGCAGTTGGTACCAAATGTCAATCTGAAAATTCAAAGCTATCATCATCCTCAGCATGGGCGGAAAGAAAAACGTCCGTGTGGCAGAGTTCAGTTTAGCTATCCATGGAATAAAGCTCTTTAACATCCTCCACAAATCCATCCGTAATATGTCTGGTTGCACACTGGACCTTTTTAAAAACAGCCTTGATAAATATCTATTCTAGATACCAGATGAACCACAACTGGTAGGATACACCACGTTAAGACGGGCTGATTCAAATTCTTTTATACATATACACATTGGTGTAAACTGGATGTTTAATCCAATGGAGGACTGGCATACAACTGCTAATCCTGAAGACTTCTTCGAAAGCCTACAACAAGGTACAACAAGGTAAGGTAAATACACACTTACTGACTTATAGTTTACAGTAATTGTAGTGACAATGATTCATAAAAATTATAAGAATGAAGTTTAAAAATTTGCTGTCTGAAAAAAATTTAATAAACGCCCCTGGTAGATTAACCGCCCTCTGCCAAATAAGCGCACCCTGTCAAGATAAAATTTTGCAAATAAGCGCCCGGGCGCTTAATCCGTCGTTCACAGTAATGCCAGTTTTATAGCGCCCATGGGTTTATTTTTTCACTGGGCCCAGTGAAAAAATGAACCTGCTCTCCCGCGTTATTGTCTTCTTTGTCAATTGACTGCGTTGATTATTGTAATTGTGGATTTAATTTATTAGGTACAGGGGCGCTTAATCCGTCATTTACGGTAACTTGCGAAAACGACTAACTGGCATTAACTCGCGTTAATTTAAAAGAGTTAAAAATTAGCGCCTAGAACGTCAGCAGGTGAAAAAAAAAATTATTAATAAAAAGAAATGTCTTTTTGACAAAAGTATCAAAAGCATATAATATGTAATATTGTGGTTTTGTAAGGAAACCGATGTGAAAGTCAGGGATTAAGTTTACGATTTATTATAATTTTAGGAATAAAAGCAAAGATTTGTTTTTATCAACTTTATAGCAAAAAGGTAACTGAAAAGGAAGTGCAAAGGAAGAAAAAATCTTTCGAAGTTGTGGAAAAACCAGAGAAGGAGTGTCGTTCCTTCCAATTTTTATCATGGTTAAATCCCTTCATGCATATAGGAGAATCAAGAACCAATATTGATAATAAATTGGTTGTGGGAGAGTTTCAGCTATCAGACAATGAAAAAGATCATCGTCGACGTACCCCTGTACGTCGACGATGATCTTGATTCCTGTGCTGATAGTAAAAATCGATTTAAGGAGGTGGACACAGAAGAAAACGTATTTATATCTTCACCTGCAGAGATTATTCGAGAAACAGCTATTAACAAAAAATGTTACAGCATTGAGCTTGCAATCCGAAAAGAAAGTTAATGTACCGAGCCAAGGTAGAAAAGATGATTACATGGATAAAATGGAGTTGTCCCTCATTGACAACAAAACAAGAAAGTTGCAGAATTGCTTCGCAACAAGCTCCGTACTCTTCAACAGTTAAACCAAAAGAACTTTTATTTCGGCGTTTAAATATTATTGTGAGTGTAAACGCGACTAGGTAATGCTCAGTATAATTTAACGCATGCGCTGAAAAATTGGGCATTATCACAATTAACGTCCAGTGTGAACCTAGCTTAAACTGACAATTTGATGACGTCAAATACCTTCTTTTGGTACATTACGTCACATATATATAAACGATACTTAGTTCAATACAAAAACATATTACCACCACGGTCATGGGAACTCAGTCGTCTTCTAATGGCCGAAAAAGTTAAAGCATCAAGAAGTAGTAACAGAAGACGCACTTTTCTTGATAATTTACCATTCAGAAAATTATTCCGACGAAACAATACAATGCCTGAGATGACTACAAACCCAGATAATAGCAAGAAAAACGAAGAAGATAACTCATCAGGACCTGCATCTTCTGCAAAAGAAGGAGGCAAAGAAAGGGAGCGACCTGGAACACCCAAGCCTTCGTCTGTAACTACAGCTGGCGATTCAGGACAAACTTCTCCGAAACCACCACAACCCCAAACAGCCTTTGACTCCGCCGCAGCCCTCCTTGCTCAGTATGGATACGGTCTTGGTGAACAACTTGGAAAGGGTAGCTATGCTATTGTACGCTCTGCTTCCTCAAAGAAGCACAAAAGACGTGTTGCAATTAAGATCATATCAAAGAAGAAAGCTCCTGAAGATTATTTAACAAAGTTTCTTCCCCGTGAAATACAAGTTCTAAAGCGGCTACGACATAGTAACTGCATCTCGTTGTTAGAGGCTATTGAGACAAACACAAGAATTTATTTGATCATGAATCTCGCCGAAAACGGAGATTTGCTGGAATATATTCGAGAGAGAGGTCCAATGCCTGATGACGACGCAAGGCGATATTTCAGACAATTGATCACTGCGACAGACTATTTTCATTCTCTGGGCATCGTTCACCGTGATCTGAAATGTGAGAATTTACTTCTCGATATTAATCACAATATCGTGGTTTCAGACTTTGGCTTTGCAAGAGGACAGATGATAAATCCCGAAACAGGGAAAAGAAGACTAAGCCAGACCTTTTGTGGATCTTATGCTTATGCTCCACCTGAAATTTTAAGAGGTAAAGTGTTTATCTTTAACTTGGAGAGGATCATTTTCTTACACAGAGCGGAAAAGTTACATAAAATCAAAACACAAAGAATGTTAGTAATAAAAATGTTCCAACCTCAATCCACAACTTTGTATGTTTTATTGGTACTGAAACGCTAGTCGTCCGGGCATAGTTGGCGTGTTTCGCCTCCTTAAAATGTAAAGATTTTCTTGTGGTTTCTTTAAAGTTTTGGAGTCTCTATATAACTGGAATCGGGAGGGTGGCTAAGAAGGTGAAATTTTGAAAGTCACTCTTTTAAAAAACTACTGGTACCACTGGACAGAGCTAGAAGGAGCGAGGAGAAAATGATCTTATCTCCGTTGAATGCCCGAAACGGTCAATTTTTCATATTTTTATGCTGTTTGTAAAAATTAATGCAAACATTGACAGAGAAGACAAGTTGTTTTGAAAAATGGTATAGTTTTCCATATTACGATTTGCCTTTTTTTACGTTATATCTCCTTAAGGACAAATTATAATATAGAAAATTATACATTTTTTAAAACAGCTTTCTTTTGTCTGTCAAATATACTATTCACATCTTCCTGACAACATAAAAAGCAACTATGTTTTTGGTAACATCGGTATTTCCTGCTGGCTGAAGAAAACTTGACTTTAAAAAGCAATTTTTCATTTCCTTTTCAAGCTCTGTTTCATAACGCAAGTAATTTTTTAAAAGAGTGAATCCAAAATCTCACTTTACGGGGGAGTACATGGAATATAATCATGTATTCTGGTCTGCAAAATACTAAATTGGTACTTAGATAGCCCAAAAACCATTTCAATTATGTTACATAGGTACTAAGGACCTGAAAAAGCACAAGACTAACTTTACCTCCCTAAAATAGCGAAACGCGGGATATATCGCTGCACTAAATAAACACAGGGACGAGGTTAGATGACATCCTGACATCCCATCTTGTCATAAGAATTGTGAGTCCCTAAAAGTTTGTCCACAAAATAACTGTGAAGTTATTCGGCGCATTTAGGTATCGCTTATGATGGAACTGTTGCAGATATATGGAGTCTAGGAGTAGTCTTGTACACTATGGTCAGTGCAAGTTTGCCGTTCGACGATTCAAACTTAAAAACATTGTTAGAGCAAGTTATGCGACAGGTTCATTTTTCAAGCCGCAAGAAAATATCTCCTGAAGTCAAGGATTTGATTTGTAGAATGCTACAACCAAGCGTGGAGCAACGTGCCACAGTAACAGAAATTCGAGAGCATTGCTGGTTCAAAGGAGAGAAGCTACCCCCAACCAAACCAGATGAGGTCAGTGAGGAAGAAGGAAAGAACTGAACAGAGCTTCACCCTTTGTTAGTATATCTAAAAAATATGATATATTTTTACACCTATATTTTCAATGTCTTTCAACAGACCTGGTAAAGCTCAACATGAGTAAAAGTCACTCTTCTATTTTTAAAAACTAGATTTTAAATTTTGTTGGTATGGCTGGCGAGACATGTTCCGCCAACATGCTGGCTAAAAGAGAAATGTGGCCAATATTTTTATTTTTTTGCAGAAATATTGGCCGTCATTTTGGGAGTTCTAACGTAATCAGCATTTTGTAATGCCTTCCAAATCTTATATTCATCTGATGAAGCAAACAGCCTTAGCAATTATTCACTTTCTTTTTCACAACCACCATGTATTACTGACAGTAACAAAGTTCTCAATTCGGAGAATAACATTTGTTATTACTTTTCAAAAAATTTACAAGGGATTTTGCACGTAAAAACTTGTTACGCAGCTATCATTACGGCATTACCATGCGTCGAAAAACAACGCAGTGTCACAAATTTGTTTTTATACGCTTCTATAAAATTCGTGTCTACAGCGTTCCGCATCGAAAAATTGACCGTTTGTGAAGTTATTCCTCTTTAGCAAGAGGTTTGTTTCGGTCGTAACTGTTCCCATGTGCGACGTTGCGGCGAAACAATGCAACTGTTACGATTTGCAAGTAACAATTGAGCCAACTTTTGACGGTATAGCAACATACAGAGGATCCGTTTCGTTTTGTTGTTTCTTCTCGTACAGCGAAACACTGCTCGCAAAAAGTTCGTAATCGACAGGATTAGAAGGTGCGTTGCAGAACACGTTGTAGTTTGTGCCGATCTACATGTAAAATAAACAAATTGTTGATTTTCAGAAAAAACAAAAAACCCTAAAACTTTTAAGCTATCGTAACCCCTAAGGCTGAGAGTTAAAGTGATCGGTGCAGCCTGGAAATTTGAAAATCTAAGCAACCTAGGCCAAACCAAAATAAACTAACAAGAAACCAATAAAGCCATTCTTTAAGAATCTTATATGCAAGGTATAGGAGTCGCCCTAACTGGATACATATCGCACTTGACACAAACAAAATAAAGAAAAGAGGTTAAGTCTTACCTTATCTAAAGGCTTTCGTAATTCTCTCCTGAGAGCCAAGTCATTTCTTAACCCAATCAGATCTTTAGAAAATAAAGCATTTCTCGCATGACGCTGTTTCAACACATTTCTTACAGTGACCGCCATGCCGGTTCGAAGCTGCGTTTCTTCCCATGCTTCAAGTGAACCAGTTTTAATGTTTTTCGCGGATAAACACATTCCTTGGACCCGTTCTAAAGTCGTTTGACTTAATAAAGACGGGGAATAACCGATGTCGGAAAGAACGTGACCGGCCAATAGTTTTTGCATGTACTCCGGTACATCGTTGTTCTTTTCGTCTAGAATTTACGAAGAAAAAATCATGTTATGTTTCAGCCGGAACAAGCAAGCAATACTATTATCAGAGTCATTCCTACTTCCGCAACATTAAAAATACACATTACACTAATACTGCGTCAATATAGAGGATATTGAGCAAAAAAGTACGACTTTTAAAAACTGGAAATTTTGAAACAAAAAATGTTTTTCCTTTGATTTTTTCGATTTTTTTAAAGGTTTACGAAACGTTTAAGAAAGTAGAAAGTGACAGAGTGTCCTTTAAAATTCGTAACGGCTGACTCTTCTATATGGGCTGCCGACGTTACATTAAAAGCGCGTCGCAGTAGAATACATTGTGATTACTAGTCAAAGCCGCTACAACTACACCATCTTTGAAATTCCGTTTAATGTCCAAAAAACATACCAAGCGTAAAGTCTTAATAAAACGCAAAGCTATACCTATCACAGGCGCAGTCTTATTTATGCTGGATAACAGACTCCAATCCACATCCATTACCGATGCTGGCTGAGGTTGCTGGTCTTCTTCGTTTTCGTCAAATAAATCCAGCTCTTCGTCGCTAATGCTTTCATATACATCGTCATTTTTGTTTGCAGTTTCTGTGCTATCTTTTGACGAAGGTGGAGTGGTCACTGTAATAAAATTAATTCAGCTTACACAGCCATCGATTTTTTCTGGTTTAGCATTTTAATATACTTCAAACGAGCTATTTTGTCCGAATTTAGGATAGTTGGCATGGCAACGATAGGTGTTATTTCGTCATTGTTCCTAAATTAATCAGCTGATTGTTCTTTTAACGTCCGCACATTTCATGCAACGTTGTAAAAAATAACGCCCTTCAGAGTGGGCGCAAAAACGTTGAAAACAGAATCCGACACCAAAACAAAAACATACCTTTATTTCTGTTTGTAGAGCGCTCGTTGGAATCTTTTCTACTAGATGATAAATCCCTTTTGCTAAAAGAAGAGTCTCGATGTCTACCTTTACGTTCGGGCGAGCGTCCACGCTTAAACGGTGAACTACGTACATCTGGCGATTTGATGCGACGATCAGGAGACTTGGACAACCCGCCTTTTCTGCTGTCGGGAGATCGCCTTCTTGAATCCGATTTATCTTTATCTTCCAGGTTCCGATTTTTTTCACTGCGGTCTCGCTTACTCTCTTTCGATAAGTCTCGTTTTTTGTCTTCCTTCCGAGCGCTCTTTTTCTCGTCGCTGAAACCGCTAGTTTGTTTGTCGTTTTCTTTCAATTCAGGTGTTTTCCGACCGCTCGACGCAGGAGAGGGGTCCTCCATCTCCTTTACAGTTGTTACTCGTTTGTGTGACAATTTCTTCTCCTTCTTCTTTTCGTCAACCGTGCTTTCTTTTTCTTTTTCTTCTTTTTTCTTTTTCGTCACTTCTTTATCTTTAGTCGACTTCTTAGGCGATTTCACAACTTCAGCATCGTCTGCCGTAACTTTAGCGGGCTTTGATTTCTCTTTCTCCTCCTTCTCAACGATATTCTCACTCGACTTCGAAGTCTTTGCTTTTTGTTTCTTGCTGACTTTAGTTTCCGTGTCTGAAACATCACTACCGGATGCGTCCTCTTTCGTGTTACGTTTTTTCAACTTCTCTGTATGTTTCCTAAAAGTAAGTAGAAACATAAAGACATAAAATATCAATTAGGCAACGAAGCATTTTTATCCTGCTAACCAAAACACATCCGGATATAGATTTGATTTAGTATAACGCAAATGTTTTGATTTTACATCGAGTCCATTGGACATGTAAGAGTATCCACAGGGACAGTAAATGAAAGACATCTGTGATTAAAGAAAACCAAACAAACAAATTTGTGCTGAAATTAATAAGGAAGAAAGAAATGTGAAAAAAATCAAATCCAGCAGTATTTGATTTTTTTTATTCCTGAAAAACCTATAAAGTAGGATAATTCGCCCAATTTTCCTTATTTGGTCTCGTTTTTTGTCCTCACGCATGCGGGCGCATACCAAAATTTTGTAAACAACAGAATCTAGTCTATATGAAGTTTATCACTAATCCAAAAAGCGTACGATATCTTTATGAGTGTAGTCAGTTTTAAAATTGGTACCACAAATTTATTTTTTACTTGCCTCTTTTTAGAACTTCTTTCTTCTTCATCATCACTATCACTCAGATCTCTCTTCTTCGCAATGCCGCCAATAAAGTCTTTAAAATAAAATAAAATCATCTTTAAAAGCAGCGAGAAAGAAATATGTCATCTACAATCCATAACGACTGACTTGTAGTCATGTTATGTCATTTATGCTTAATTTATCCGTAAAAAGTACGTCGGCAAAATTTCGTAAGCAAAAAAAATCGTAAGTAAAAATAATTAATTTTTTAGGCAGGCTATCTAGAAAACATAAATTAATTTTTTTTCTAGTTGAGTTTATTTATATGCAAGAATTAAAAGCGAAATAGTCTCTTTAACTTACGCGTTTTTCTTTTTCCGATTTTTTCACCTCGATTTATTTAAATAATTGGTCGAATAAATAACCTACGAGTATTTTTAGTTATAAAATAGAAAATGCTGCTCTATAAAAATATTAATTCGTCGGTAAAAATTAATCGTCGGTAAAAATTAATTGTCGGTAAAGAAATTGCTCGGCAAAAAATAATCGGTGAAAATGTTTCGTCGATAAAAAAATTTCGTCACCAAGAGAAAAATTCGTCATTTTTGCCAACGAATTTTTTACCGAGAAGGTAACTGCCAAAACAATCACGACCAAATTGTCTCACTAAAGTTTGTATAAAATTAAAAGAAAACATTGCTTTTTATCTAATCGAGAAATACATTTATCGTAGACTACTAAAAAAACTTACTTGGATCACGTATTGGAGATAACTCAAACTGCGGCTCTTTTCCACCACGTCGAAAATCTTTGTGATCACGATATCCACCATGCTTCGGATATCGATCTTGATACTGCATGTCCATTGGACGATCGTCCATTGGATTGTTACGGAACCGATAATCATAGTCTACAAATAAGTAATTAATTATTGAAGGTTCCTAAACGTAATGATTATGGATTCGCAACATGTATTCTTGGAACAGATGCATAGGAACATAGTATTGCGTGACATTAGTGCTATGAACAACTGTTAAATTTGTGGCAGTTGTTTCAGATTATGTAGAGTTTTGCTGAAGAGATAAAAAAACCTTTTCGTGTAGAAGATCGCAACAACAAATGTCACCAGCTGACGACCACATCCTAAGACTGTAGACTTTCTTTAATGGAGCTGTTTTAAAAGTCAACCTACTCAGATAAAACATGGCCAAGACATTTCAATGAAAAACTCTTACATCTCTAAATAAATATGTATACCTCTTTGCTGAAAGCGGCCATCTTTGGGATTCTGTTGGTGAAAACCACCTCTGAAGGAACCTCGGCCACCTCGACCGCGCCCTCGGCCTCTAAAGGATATGCGGTTGTCATACCGATCGTCGTCAAAGTTACCCTGGCGATTCCAGTTGTCGTTTCCAGGACGATAGTCGGGGGGACGTCGATCGTCACGCCTAATAAAAAAGCGATAAGCTTACACATTCTTTTACATTAAATTTCTAAAACCCCGAAACCTCTCTTAACATCAAAATTTTTTCGACAAAATTAAAGAAGAAAAAAAAGTCACCAACGTGTACCTGGCGTCCCTAAAATAATCTTGGTCTCGATTGTCTCGATCTTCAAAACGGTTATTTATCCTGCCACGATTGCCTCTATCATCGAAGCGTTGATCCATTCTTCGGTTACGATCCTCGTACTGGTTTGGTCTCCAGTCTCCTTGGTCATAATCAGTACCTCGTGGACCGAATTGGTTCATGCGGCGTCGGTCATCAGGTCGATCATTGAAAGAATCGTCTCTAGCATAAGTATCATTCCGACCTTTTCTATTGTGCATAAATTCATCCCTTCTCCGCTCATCAAAGCCTTGTCTTTGGTCGAAATGTCTTCGCTGTTGTTTTTCATCGTACATCTTAAAATCTTCCATCTCTTGAAAGTCATCCTTATTTTTTACCCTTTTCTTCTTTTTCTTTCTAACGTCCTCAGACTCGTAACTTATGTCCGACTCAAAGGAGGAGTATTCTTTTGAGTATTGTTCCCTGATTGGTGAGATAGATGAACTCGCTCTCCGTTGTTTTCTCTGTTTTAATTTGCTTTCGAACAGTTTTCCCTTCTTTTTGCTTTTAACAATCTGTTCATCCTCTTCATCTTCTGAATAGCTCCACGATGGAGACCTTTGCTTTTTATATTTCTTCTTCGGTCTCTCCTCTTCAGATATTTCATCCTCGGAAGATTTGGGCTTGACCTTTTTTTTCTTTTTCACAACTTCATCGCCTCCGTCATTTTTTTTCGTTTTCTTTGAAACTTCGATAGCTTCTTTAGGATGCTTGTTCTCTAAGGACAAGGTAAATTGTCTTTTAGGAGAAAATACATAGGACATTCTTTGCGCCTATGCCGTAGGAACTGGGGGTTTAAGGGGAGGTTGAGAAATATTAAAATCACATAAAATTGTTTACAAAATAAGTGAAAATAATAAAAAAAATAGTTCTGGGCTTTTAGGCCCCAAAATAAAATTAAATGTTTCTTTCCCCACCTGTTGCAACGAATTTGCTGGTTTTTTACAACGAAACAGCAGTAAAGAGAGTGTTTTAACGACAAAATACTTGGATATCCCAAATTTCCTGGAGATCCATGTACCCAAACAAATTTCTAGTTTTTTTTTTACTTTCCATACTGTAATTATTTCAGTGAAAAAAGATAACTTTGTTGTTGAAATTTGTTGAATTTTAATGTGATTCCGGAAATTTAAATTAATTTCCAAAATCTTTACCTTGGGCAAAGCTGGTTGGGAAGACAATAGCAATACTCTATTTTCCTTTTTTTTATACCCTGTAAACACTATTCTGGTACTATTCACGTAAAGAGAAATAAAGCCCTAAACATTTGATATTAGGCGCATAAAAGTCTCATCACGATTATAAATAGTTGACACAAGGTATTGCTTTTTGTATTTATCGTTGTTGTGTTTAGCTGTAAAATTTTAACAATATGGTGGAAAACATTATGTTAAAATAAAAAATGGACAGCAGAAATATGTATGTACAGTAAAAAAACACACTTAAAAAATCACAAAATATAAAAAAGTGACAAAAACAACTTACTCTTCTTCTTTTTCTCTTTTTCTTCATCTTCACTGGCTGACTGGTACTCGACTAAGCTTTTCTTTCTCCCACCAGCCTTACTTCCACCCTTTTTTGGGTAGGCTTCCTCTTCCATATCTTCTTCTTGGAACACACGTCGTTTCTTTTTGCCTGACTGTGATTCTGGGGAAAACACCTTCTTCTTTTTCTTGGGGTGTGTTTCTAAAACGTACAAAAAAGCTTTATCGTTAGATGAATTTGTGTTGTATAAACGCTATATGCAAGATAGGCAAGTTATTATATTTTATATATATATTTAAAAAAATATCCGTTAAAAAAGTTCAGCTAACTCAGTCGATAAGAATATGTGATAACCAAAATATGATCAAAAGAAATATTTAAAGGCTCGGCTTACCTTCAGCATCCTCATCGTCATCGTTGTCTATTCGTTTTGGTTTCGAGTAAACAGCTATTGGTTGAGAATCTTCTCTCTGTTTTTTCTTCTTCTTCACCTTTGTAGTGTCATCCGGAACATCACGGGGAGTTTTCTTCTTCTCTTTCTTCATATGCAACTTGTTATCAGAATCTTCCATTAGAGTATTTTTCTTTACAGTGAAACTAACAACTGAAATGTAAGAAGTTAGAGTTAGAAGTTATTGAGATAGTAAATAAAATAAAGTCAGTGCAAAAGATATTATAGACAATATAAATTTTTTCTGCTACGTTTTTTGCCATTTCATTATCATATAATTTCTCCAGTTGGAGTTATAAACTCAATAAGACATTCATTTTAGAATAGCAAAAGAGTCTGGGTTAGTGTTCAACTCGGTAAGCAACGCAAAGACCTAAATAATCTATATGGCCACAAAAGAGACTCTTGAAGAGTAGGCGTAGATTCCAAACTGCTAAACCATGCTCTGGTCAGCTACAATCAAGTTGACAGGCCAGTTCTAATTTTACTTCATTTTATCTAAATAAATTTTAATTTTTAGAGTTAAATTATAGAAATTTTATTTGCTGATCCTTTATGACATACGCCTGTAACTCAACTAATAGCTTTTCCTATACCCAAGTTTTACTTAGCACTATTTCTAAGAAAAAGAACAACAACATAAATTTGGTAATACTTTAGTACAATCCACAAATATGTTTAATATTAGCCTATTCGTAAAAAATAGATTGTTGCAAAATCTTTTAATTGTGGATAATAATATCTCTAAAAATATTCAATTACATGAAAAGTACTTAATGCAATTATGGGGGAGGAGGACTTTTTTCTGAAATTATTAGTGAAAGTGAAAGAAAGGTTTCCTTACTGATTCTTACGCTTTCATAATATTTTAACATCACTTTGGCAAGATTTGTATATTGGTAGGAAAGGCAATAAAGTTATATACGTACAGGACTTTTTGGAGTCATTTTCTTCACTGTTATATCCATCTTCTGCATGATCACTGAAAAGAGTGTACCACAAAGTATTTATGCATATATATTTAAAAAAAATCACTTATTCAAATTTATAGATAATGCAAAGCTAGATACAACTAACAGCACAATAGTTATCCAGTAAATTTTCTGCATCTGAACAACTATCATTATTTTGGTAAAACATATGATAAATCACAAAAAGACGTATGCAGTAGGAGAGAGTTAAAACTACAGAATTGAGGTCAAAATTGACTTGATTTTGTTATAAAGCAATTTCAACTATAAATAGAAATGTTCTTAAAAAATTATATTTTGAGAGACACTTAAGGTTGCAAAGCTTGGAGAATTCCTTCAATGATCTTACAAGTGCAAGAACGACTGAAGCATGTGAAGCACAAAGGTCAAATGTTTATATGGAGAGTGAGGATACTTGGAATAACAATTCCAACATTTATTTTTTATTTAAATCTCCATATTATAACCCTGGGTTATTCTATGCGTAAGGAAAAAAGTTGTGCTATAGGCACACACAATGTAATTTATAAAGGATGGTCAAACCCATGGATTCATCTACAGGCTACCAACGTATTTTTAATACTTTCAGAATCAAGGCCTTTGAACTTTTTCTTGTATTAGTACTCAACGATAACAATTTTTTTATAGTTGTTTGAAACAATATTAAATTTTACGTAAGTATCTCTTGTTGACCTAAATTTATGTTTAACCTTGTAAATTCTTATTGTTGACATTTATGTAGGTAGTCAAAGACTAAATATCACAAAAGAGCATGAAGCAGTGTTGATGACGTCATTGCTGGTAGCACGGGAATTAACATTAAAATAACATATTTGTATATTTAATATAACTGCACAAGTGTATACCTTTAATCATGTTACTTTCAAAATTGTAATTTACATAAATAAAGACTTCATTCAGGAAGATAAAACATTCAATCTAAGTCACAGTTGTTCTTTAACATTAAAATTAAGGACAATATACAATGTAAAATAAGGTATGTGAGACATCTTGCTTTTGAGTTGTTTTAGTGACTTGTGTGCGACCATTTTTATGCAAGTCTTAAAGCAAGTGCATGTGATATTACCTGTATGATTTTGTAGATTTTCCCCCTTTAGTCTTCACCTAAAAATAATAATATTATTTTTTATTCCATAACCAGCAAAGTAAGATTTTAGACTTTTGTAATGATGTTATAACTACTTGATTTTTTGATGGGGGGAGGGTTAATATAAAAAAATTAATAGATTAAAAAATAGGTCTTGTGTTAAAACATATCTAAATTTCAGACCAAAAAATTAAAATTATCTGATGATTAAATCATTACAAACATCAATTGTATGCAAAAAAACGGACTTACAACAGATTTTGCAGTTATGACACCAAGGCGATCAAAAACACTTTTTGATTTTGTTCCAGATGATTGATCAACTAGTTCATTTGAGGTGGACACTCTGCGCCCAGAATCAATTGTCACTTTCCTTGTAGTACGTGAGCCAGACATGTCGTGATTTGTTGAAGGTTTCACATTTTAGTGTGAAAACTTGAACTATAAATGTTATTTCAATACTATCAAGATAATTTAAATATAGAAAACATGACGTTATGATTATGGACCCTAAAGTAGACCAAACAAGACATTACAGGAAGTAATTACAGATTTGATGTAGAGAAATTTAGTTTCTAATAAACACTGCAATAAGTTGCAATGTTTTGCTACACCCTAAATCAAAAACACTATTCAAAGCACCATTACCAGGCTTCTCATTTTGTAAATATGTGCTTATGTGATCAATTGTGTATGCCAGTTGACCGCGTTACGCGATTGCATAGCGTACGTAATTTGCTCCGGGTTCGCGATTTATTTATTTGTTTAACAACGAACGTGCAAAGGATGTTACGCGTGCAATTCGGGTTCCAAGGTTAATCTTTGTTGCTCATTCATTTTACAGTAGAAAAGTGAGGGACATTTTGAATCTTGAACCCCAAACACGATGATTGAGCGTCTACTGGTATAGCGACTCTCTCAATTTTTACTTCCTTGTCCAAAATAGTATGCATGAATGACAAACTATCATTTTAATAAATGGTTTCCAATTGTTTTGTCAAATGAAGAGAATATCTACAATTAAATCCATAATAAAATGTTTGTCCCGCCTGTAAGTGCAGTTTTGCAGACTTGATTCATCCATGCTCTGTCTGCGTTCACCTCCGCATTAGTTAAGAACCGCATGGCTGGATTTCTTGTATAAGACCTGGTTACCAACGACGAAGGGGCCAGACAAAAAAGATTTATGTCTACGTAGTTCTTTTAACAAGTCAGGAGTCGGTGAATTAGCTCGGATGGCCACGTTGGCTATGAATAGGCTTGTTCGTAGATTAAAAGGAGCAGGATTATTCAATAATTCTTAGGTCTAAAAGTAATCTGTCAACGGAGGTACACGGTTCTTCCTGCACCTCACGTAATTCAGGTACACGATAGGGCATAAAAACGCGATCGCGTACCTTAAAATGAGAAGCCTGCATTATGATCTCATTTTAATGGTTTTATATAACAGGCGTAGCACCTGTTATATAAGCCATTTTTTAAAAATCTTTATTACAAAACACACTTTGGGCAATATTTAACTACCAAGTTGACGACTTTCGCAGAAGAAACCTTAGAAAATCACAAAATCAAGGGAAATAACTTCACTTATAGTCAATTTTAAATTAAATTAAATATGATATCATAATTTATGCAGTATAATCAAACCTGAAATTTTTAAATGTGAATATCTTGAACGAAAACAGCTTTTTAAAAAATTTAAAAAGACGTGTTAAATAACTTTTACAGAATAAGGATGAGTAATGATAACCCTAAATACTAATTCAATTGGGGCACCCCATGTTTTTCATTAACCCAAACATAATCTGCATGATAATAATTTTCATAAAGCATTATTTTTTAGCTAGAGAAAATAATTATGTCTCAAAACAATAAAAAAAGATCGGGGCAACTTATTGTACAAATAACAATAACCTGCGTGCAACAATACTGAGAATACTTTCAGTGCAAATCTTATAGAATTTGTAGCTATAAATAACACCAAATATTGCTTTTCAGATTGTGCAAAACATAAGGTAGTTAGCTAGCTAGCTATAATATAAGGCTTTCACACAATAATGTATAAATAAATAAAGAACAGACTAAAGAAAAAAAAATTGGCAAACAATTGAGAAAACAAAATTCACAATATATAAGCTTTAGCTAGCAGCGAGACAGACGGTGGACAGACAGAACAGACAGTCAGTGATGCTGTTGTTTTTATAATGATTAATGTCGCCTTGGCTCGCGCTTTGTGTCTCCTAGCACAATATAATGTTTAGTTACCAGAGTAAGCTCATAAAACGGAAATATAAAGTGCAAACTTTGTATCTTATTGGAACCATTGGAACATCATTTTTGTGCAAATAGTACATTCGTAAACATAATTCTTCTTTTTATAATTACTTTTATTGAATTTATAAATAATAATAATGTAAAATGAGTTAGTTATTAAAAATGGGCCATGAACAAGATTTTGCATTACGATCGACTAGGTATAATAAACTAATAATCAACATGGTAGCCTGCGTAGCAAGATCGAAGATCGGAAGAAATCCCGGCAGGTGCGCTTTGGTTCCGCTTTTTCTTTTAAACCAGCTTACCTGGTTCTATTTTTTATTATTATTATTATTTTTGACGTTTTTGTTCTACGATGTTAAAATTTATTTAATTCTAATATGCATAGTACCCTCAGTACTTTGTTGGCTAGCTAGCTAACTGGCAAGCTTGCTTTGTACAACGTTGTTGTGGATTTTTGTAGCTATACAGATAGATAGATAGATAGATGTGCATATTTTACATGGCTAGCCTCACAAATATCGAGGGATATACCCTGTCTATTATTTCCAGGAGGGGCCATGGCTTAGATGAAGAGTCCTAGAGTATTTAATGCTCATTTTGAGCTACGCAGACCCAATTAGTAGGGCCCACGCTCTACTAGACAACTCCCGGCAACATCCAACGGCCCACACAGTGTGCCATCTCCCCAATTTCCCTCACATGGCTTGGGTTAACCCGGGGCTATGGTAACATTCACTCGCCCATGTTGAATCGCCGTCAAGAGGAATCGAACCCCGGTCTCCCGCACAGAGTACGAAAGCTATAACCACTAATCTACAGCGCACATTAGCTGTGCAAATCGAAATGTGTAATGCCATAAGACCAGCCCATCACAAATATATATTTTACATGGCTACCCTCACAAATATCTAGGAACATACACTGTATTTTATTTCTTGGAGGGACCATGACTTAGATGGGGAGTCCTAAAAATATTTTATGCTTTGAGCTATGCAGACCCAGGAGGGTCTTCGCTCTACCAACTCTGTGCAACATCTAACAGCCCCAGACAGTGTGCCATCTCCCCAATTTCCCTCACATGGCATGAGTAAATCCCGGGCTATGTGATAAAATTCACTCACTCATATTAAATTGCCACCAAGAAGGGAAATTGAACCCGGGTTTCCTGCACAAAGTGCGAGAGTTATAACCACTAAGCAACAGCATCATAAATCTTTTATTATTGAAATTAAAATGTAGTTTGCATATAGAGATTTGAAACTTAGTTATAGATGAGTTGTTAATATTTACAAAGTTCCAGATAGGCATGCATATATTGACAGACAAGAAGAATTGGCGTTGTTATTTGTTTACTTTTTAGTGGAAAGCTCTTTAGATGCTAGGATTTAGTGAAAAGATGTCTTTTCCTGTCGATTTCTTCTCACAGTAAGATTGTTTCAGGTTTTAAACTATTATCAAGTGTGAATTATGCTTTCTGATTTATTTGAAATTATTTAAAGTTCGACAATGCCTGTGTAACAAAATGGACTGAAAATAACTTTGCTTCACCTAGCGCCCCCATCTTTTTTCCTGCCGCACACACGCCAGAACCGAAAGAGCTTACTGCTAGAAATGTAAACAAAGGAATTATTTATATATATACATTTGCACAATAAATGTTTGTTTTTTCCAACAGGGATATAAAATGAAGTGACTGAAATTACATTGACATGTCTGGGAAACATGACCTTCTGCAGGCTGGTGCATTACAGGGAAGCAGTGATAGCAATGACAATGATATGTATTCATATGACGAGGAGTCGCCTAGAAAGCAACCGAGAGATCTTTGTTGCTGTTCTTGCTTGCCAAAACGTTATCTTGTTGCTATCTTAAGTTTTTTTGGCTTTGTGAATGTATATGCTTTACGTGTAAATTTAAGTGTGGCTCTAGTGGCCATGGTCTCAAACACCACAGGACATTATGAAAATGGAACTGCATATGTTATAGTGAGTATAGTATATATGCTATTTTTTAAATATATTTAATTTAATATAGCAGTATGTATATTTGCATGGAATTTGGTGGCGTGCGTTACTCACCTAATAATAATAATTAAGTTTCCTCTGGCAATTTAGGTAGCTTTGAATAATTAAACCTTTAAGTAAGAGACAATGTCCCATGTGTTGGACATTTTAACAGGATTTTAAACACACTTTGCAATCATTTGTGGTTAAATTAAATTATTGTTAGGAACGCTAACATTTAATTACTCTACAGTTTTTTCCTGCTTGTCAATAAAAGATTAATAATATTTTTAGACTTCAGTAAAAGAATGATTGTTTATTTTTAAGGTTTATTTAATAAATTTTCTTTGTTATAAATACAATAATTTTTAATTACAGCAAGTTTTTGCGCATGCGGTAAATCACACACCTAAACAAATCTGCACATGTGTTTGGGCGTGCGCGTGCGATCGCACTCCTCTCACGAAATGGCCTGGATTATATATATTTTTTCTTTTTTAAGAATGATAATATTGAACAAACAATATAAGAATGGTAATATTGAACAAACAATATAATAGCTATTAGTTCACTAAAATTTTTATTTTATCTAGTCTGCTAAAAGTGCAGTAAAATCTGAACCACAATAATTTAACTGAAATATGACTCTTTTTTATCTAATAATTATAATACATTGCAACTTGTTGGACCATTGGATAAAATCATTAAAAAGTTCCCACCATATATCATTTTGTTTTACTACAAATACTTTTACTTTGAATATTGAAACCAGTTTTTTTCCATGACTTTTTATTGCGCCAAATTTCACTCTTTCATTGCTGCAAATTATTGATATTTCTGTTTTTCAACCAGTACCTAATTATGTGGAAAAACATTTTACCCACGCCTATAAGAGCTTTTTAAAAGTAGTTTAAAAAACTTAAAACTTTTACTTTTCATTTAGAGTCCACCAGAATTTGATTGGGATTCACGATTGCGAGGTTTAAATTTTAAAAACATTTCCTTTTTACATGTTTTAGTAATGTAAATTTTTCAAAAAAATACAAAAAAATTGTTGTTTTTCTCTATAGGTTTCATTCTAAGTGCTTTCTTTTATGGCTACATTGTTACTCAAATTCCAGGCGGCTGGCTTGCTGCGAAATATGGTGGTAAAAATCTGTTTGGGTGTGGAATCTTGATGACAGCTTTATTTACACTTATAACACCACCAGCAGCAAGAACAAACGTTTATCTATTAGTTGTAATACGAATGTTTGAGGGTCTTTTTGAGGTCAGAGTTTGTTTGTCTGTTTGTTTGTTTATTTATTTATTTTTTATTTGCTATTTAGAGAGTTGCAAACATTGTAGCTTTCTTATATTTAAATGCAACTTGTTTTTTTTATTTTTTATGACTTTTGTTTTCAAACCTGCACCCTTTTTAGCTTATTTAAAAGTCTGGGACTTGCTAAATTAATGTATTCCCCCTAAAAGCTGCAAATTTCTCTTTAATCTGGGAAGTTGTGTTTCTTATGTGAACGATTGAGGTTAAAGAACTGTGTTCAAAATCTTGATAGTCTTTTGACTTGTTTATAAATCAGAAGCCCAAGGATTAATAACAAAAGCTTGCACCCTTTTCTGGTTTAATAAAAAAGAAATAATTTTTTTATTTATAGGGAGTCACTTTCCCATGTATTCATGCAATATGGAGAAAATGGGCACCTCCAATGGAGAGAAGCAAATTGGCAACAATTTCCTTTTCTGGTAAAAGTTAAATTTTTTAGACAAATCAATAAACATTTTTATGATCACACAAACACATTTTCAAGAAAATATAGTTTTACTTTGGATGTTTCTTAAATTAGATGAGATTTTCTGAAATTTAATAGAATTAGATCATTACTCTTCTGACCCTTAATATTCTTTACAACTTTTAATGTACTTTGTCATTGTGTTGCCTAAAGGATGTTTAATATATATTAAAGTTGAGGCATGATTTCTTTTATGAATCAATGATTATAATTCACTTTTTACATTCAGCAATAATGCTGTGTATGATTTACAGACTTAAATAGTTCATCTCCAAAAATTTAACTATTCTTGTTTTGTTTTAGGTCCTTTCGCAGGGACTGTTCTTGGCATGCCACTGTCAGGATTGATAGCTGATAACTTTGGGTGGCCTTGGGTTTTTTATAGTTTTGGTAAGTGTAATATTCTTGAATTGTTTGATCAGACAATATAAAGCTTTTTTTGCATGTTGTTATTTATAGGATTTAGTGTCTGTTGTGAACAATATGATAGCTTCGAGTAAGAAAGAAATCTCATTCGTTATAAACAAACAGTAATGTCTTATTGCTGGTATCATTATTTTTGTATTTCAGGTTTAATGGCAATCATTTGGAGTTTCTTCTGGTTTATGTTGATCACCGATTCACCGAAAGATCAACCTAAAATCTCACCTGAGGAATTAGAATATATCCAATCCAGCTTGAGTGATGATAAGCCTGATAGAGAGGTGAAGATTGTTTGCTGTGCTTAATTTGTGTATGGAGTTACATGACATCACAAAATATTATTAACACTTAGCAAATTGTCATTGCTTTTTTTATTTTTATTAATAAATATACCAATATGTTATGATTTAGTTATAGTTTTAGTAAAATTTATAGTGTAATATTTAGTTAGGCTGGACAGCAATCAGAGAATTTTAAAATTGCAACAAGAAGTCAGGGAAAATGAATTATTTGAAGGTCATGAAAAAGTCAGGCAGTACTTGTGTATGAAACTCCACCTTCTGCTACCTCATTGAAAACTAAACATTGGCTTAGACATTTTAAGCAATGATAAGCAATTTGACTTCATAGTCAATGAAAATTCAGGGAAAATAAAAACAAAAAATGATCGACCACCCTCCAGAGTAATAGGAAACAAATAATATTTGAAAATCTTTAAATTCAGCAATGGGAATAAAAATGATTTAAATTAGTTAAAAAAAATAAGCTGCAAGACGAAAGCATTATTGTAATAGATAAAATACATATTCCACATAGAAATTTATCAGTACTTGTTGTTTGTTGTTACTTAATGTTTCTAAGGCTTATTATGTTTAACTGTTAGCCTAAAAAAATTTTTTAACTTAGATGGTAAAGACGCCATGGAAAGACATATTCAAATCCATTCCTGTTTGGGCAATTATTGTAGCACACACCACTGAAAATTGGGGCTGGTACACTCTTCTTACACAACTACCTACATATTTAAAACAAGTTTTGAATTTCAGTCTGAAAGAGGTAAGAGACACGTAAAAATATGTCAGGTCCTTGAAAAGTTTATTTTTTTGCAAAGTTTATCGCCATTTGTATTTGGTGCTTCCATCCACAGGTGTGTTTTTTATTGTTCATAATCTTCATTGTGGTATATTATCATGTGAATCGGTTATTTTTAATCAGGCTGGTTTCATATCTGCGCTACCATATTTGGCAATGGTCATTGTGGTGCAGGCTGGTGGTAGGTTTGCGGATTTCTTACGAGCCCATCAGATAATGAGAACAACAGTTGTTAGAAAAGTTTTCAACTCTATTGGTAAGCATGAATTCTCTCTTGTTTTTTGTACCATGTAATACCTATAAAACTTATTCCGCCATTTTATATTATTCGCTAAATTTTAATCTACCATTTCCGACTTATTCACTAATCATTCTTCCTCCCAAAAGTTATTCTATTAAAGGTTGGTTTCCATTAACATAAAAAGTGTTGTGCAACAATCGCACAACAGTTATAGAGCCATTACAACTTTATTGGAAATACCTGTTATAACTAACGCGAAATGTTGTAAAGCAAATGTTGTAGAGATATAGTTTTTATATCTTTACAACGCTTGCACAACAAGCGTTGTGCAAGAAGTTTTGATTTTAATTGGAACAAAACTTAAGTATAAAAATAGTATAAGTTCATTGTGGAGATGTTTTCTAACATTACAGACAGCCTACTCCTAATATTTTCCATCTTTTTTTTTTACAGGCTTCTTTTCTCAAGCTGCGTTCCTAGTAGTCGTGGGATACACTACAAGCAAAGAGTTCGCTATCGTTGGCTTAACCTTAGCAGTTGGATTGGGTGGGTTCACTTGGTCTGGATTTCCTGTTAACCACTTAGATATCTCGCCTCGATATGCCAGCATTTTATTTGGTATTAGTAATTGTATTGCTACCTTGCCAGGTATATTCAGTCCAATGATGGTTGGATTTATCACAGAGAATGAGGTATATATTGTTTCTATTTTAGTTCAGTTTGCATTGACAGGTTAACTGGTATAACGAAGTATCCATCTGCCTATAAAATCAAAGTTGATACTGTCTTAAAGTACTTTCTAAACCCTTCTTTGTTTTAATCTGAACTATTTACAACTTCAGTCTGCTTGACATTTTTTTTCATTTTCTTTAAAGCTTTTTTATCAGTGGACAGTGGCTTGCGTATTTTTGTATTTTTGTATTTGTTTAGACACAAGAAGAATGGAGAGTAGTGTTCTTAATATCAGCATCTGTTTATATGTTCGGATTAATTTTCTACGCCATATTTGCTTCCGGTGAGAAACAGCCATGGGCGGACGATGATACTTATTTTGCGGACGAGACTCACGAGATGGATCAGCTTTTATCACCGGAGGAGGGTGAAAAGTTCTGATGAAATCATTAAAAAACGAGGGAGCATTCATGGGGTATTATATTTTGACTAATTTATTATAAAAGATACTTATTTTTATATTCCTTCTTGTTTAGCAACTGGTTAATGTTTTCAGCCGAATTAATACACAAACTATAAAAAAGGCAGAAACTTATATATCTCCGTTTATACATTGTCATATCATACATATAGTTTTTTTAGAATCGTGACCGGTTCTTTTTAGTGTCTCGAATTGATATTTTGTTTTAGTTTTCGTTATAGTGAGATTCGGCTTAATAATTGGTGCTAAGGCCATGTTTACTTTTACGTTTTTTTTATTGCATGTTCGGTTTAGTTAGATAAAATTTCTGGTCCAAATATTTCGTGTACAAGGTTAAAATTTCGTCGAAATATTACAAACACGAATTTTGAACTTAGCAATGCTTATAGTTGTGTCAAGATCTGGATTCTGTGTTATTTGATTAGGTCAAATTAATGCTTAAACTGTTTTAATTATACTTGACGTCAGCATATTCTTTTTTTGAGTATACAGAAATGCAGGAAGGCATTATTATGTCGCGTATTTATCAGGGTTGTCGCGCCTCGTCAAAACTCATAAATTTTTCTTAATTTTGAGAGTAGTTTAATAGCCTCCAAAATTTGATTTTTAACAACTTTTCCCTCAATTTTCCTTTATTTGGTTTTTTTTCTTCCAAAATCCATAGAAATGCTACATGGGCGCAAAAATAATTTTTCTCTATATTCCCAATTTTTTTTGAGAAAACTATTAAAATGTCCCTAATTTTTTTTTAAAATGCAGTTTGCCGTCTATATAAAGAGTGGCAACTTTTAGGGATAGTGACAGACATCCTTTAAATGGTCTTCTCTGTACGATTAAGATTTTAAAATTTCAGAAAACTGTTTCAGGCAGTTAGTTTATAAAAACAGGGTAACTCCCGTTGCATTTGGCTAAGATTTTAGTTATATAAACTATTAAAACTAAATTTATTATCGCTAGAGCTTTTTTACGAGCATAATACTTGTTGGGTTTCAAATTTTAGACTCACTAATTTTTGGCGAATTTGGTTTTAAAAACATTCTGCTACATAATAATTGGTCACTAATAGTTTGTTAAATTCGCAAAAAAATTATTGTTTGCTAATACTTTGTTAATTCACCCTCTTCGTAACAATGTGTAATAAAAATATATACACAATTATTTTATTATTGGGATTATATATAATATCTTTATTATGGCGTTGTTACCAGTAATTCTATTCATTATTGATTGACCTTCTAAACCAACTCTTTTATCGGAACATAAGTTCCTAGCAACCATGAATAAAACAATTTAACATAATGGCGGTGTAGCTGTGGTTCTCATTTGTTATTTAAAAGCTGCATTAATAAAACATTAATTTATTTAGAACTTCATTCTTAGAATTATTAGGAATAAATTATTTTTTGGGTTATGTAAAACATTTAAGATTTATGTACAAATGTATTTATTTATTTACTCTAATTGTATTGTTTAAATTGGGAAATAGATTATTAAAAATAGTCGTTGGTCTTTTTTTAGTACGTAGATAACTTCAACCCTTTTAACGCCCTAAATTAATGCCTGCGTTTTTTGGTAAATTTTTATTCGAACTCAAAGAGCTCATGTATTTTTTTTGTCAAGGCGTGCGAATAGTACGTACAGGGTCCTTAGTGGACTTTTGTCATGGGCGAATATTAAGTACCGGCTCCTTTTCACATCCTGTTTTGAGTATTGACAATGTAAAAAAAAAGCGAATAAGACCATCACTGAACTGTATTTAGTAGCCATGTTTAAGGCGAATCCCACGCAAATCTTTTTTTTTAAAGTATGGTCTTATCATTATATTTTAATCCATAATTAGACCACTGTGTAATGCGCTCTGTGGTGAAACAGCATGATGTTAAAGTTTTCTTTAATCCAAGCATGTGTTTAACCATAGTCCAACTTCGTTACCAGAGGGCATAAGTACCGAGACAATAACCAATGTGAACAATATAGTCCTGAATATCATTGGCTGAGCTTTTTCCTCAATAAAGTTGGAAAATACGTAAAAAAACATTACGTAAATATAAATGTTTCGGTATACACTCTATAACTCGAACCCCTGTAACTCGAATCTCTCCTTAACTCGAACGTTTTTTTTGGTGCCATCTTGTATTTCCTCCATATAACTCGAACGTCGCAACATGCATCTGGAACTTTATGTAACACAAGCAGTTTTTTCCATTGTTTTGGCTCTGTAAATGTAAATAGAGTCTTAACTGATTCGAATGTTGCAATCCACATATGTGAGGGATCTTAAATAATTCGAATGCCATTCGAACAAAACGTAAACACAATTCTTTGGTATTGAAGTTTTACAATTATGTTGTCTGCTGCTGGGACAAAAAGTAAAGCAGAAAACATGTCCTGCTAAATAAAATACAAAGCGTTAAAGGAGTTGGAGAAAGAAACTTCTCCAAAAGATGTTGCTGCCCGATTCGGTGTACCTAGCACTACATTATCAACATGGAAATTTCGGGGAGGCAATGATGAGATCATCAGGGGACTTAAATCAAACTGTTGAAAAAGATGTCTTCCATACAAGAAAGCAAGCTCTAATTTCGGATTCCTTTTCTTTCCAAGAATAAATCGTTGAGATAAAATATTTTTTATTTTTTCAGTCCGTTCTTAGCCTACAAGGTCGAGATTCTATCCTCTACAAAGAAAGATTTCGTCCCCATTTCATATAACGGAGAAAAATCACGCTTAATTGCCAATTTATATAAAATTTATACAGAAACTTGATAAAACTTCCAACTCTCTATTACCCCAACCCCTCTATTACTCGAACGGTTTCCAATTCCCCGTGGCTGTTCGAGTTATAGAGAGTCCACTGTATATATCTTGGGTCCATATTTAAAAACAGGTTTCTATGAAATACTGCAGTGATCTTTTTTTGGTTTAACATGCTGCTCTTCCAAACCCTTCACGGACTCCCTCATTTCTCCACAAACGAAAACATGGTTAACTTAAGTTGGAATACTTCTGTCGCATTAACACAAGCCACAAATTTTGAAAAACAAAACGGTTCTATATTCGAGATTGTGAAAAAGAGAAAAAAGCGCTGGGTGGGGACGAAGTTGCGAAGAATGGAAATTACATTTACTCCAACTATACCGCGGCTTTTTTAAAACAGCCTAAAATATTTAGTGCCCCCCTCTTCGAAGTAATTTCTCGGCCCTGCAGACTCGAAGAAAGTCCATTTAATCAACACTGTTTTCTCAGACAAGGAAAACACATTCGACATCTTAAATTTTTAATTTACATTTATTTGAGAACAAATACATCCTCCCTATTGATTACATTTAATTGATCGATACAAAAATACAAACAAAAATATAATTTTATAAAAACTTTTTTATAGATATAAACAATAAATTAAAACGAGTACCTCGAATTATTAGCAAAAAAAAAATTGCGCAACAAATTTTTGCAGAAGAGTGGCCCCAAAATGCTTCATTTTGCGAACATATTTTTTATTTTACCGAAATTTCCTGAATTGAGTTTCCCTGAAGATTTAGTAATTTTAGCAGTAGCAAAATCAATTTTGCCTAAGATTTTGCCTTTAAAAAATAAAGGTACTTTCAAAAAACAACAAAAACTGAATGAATTAGGTCCTGTAGGAAATAGAAGCACGAAGAAACTTTTGTAAATATATGGAATGATACATTTTGCGAAAGAAATTATGGCACAATGTCAAATTTAGAAATTTTCCTAGGAGTAATTTTTGCAAATTTAGGTTAAATTCGCACAAATAAGTTCCGGAAAAATAAGTTCCGAAAAAAATTATGCACTGCAAAACTTTGTTCCTTATGGTAAAAAAACCCAGCCTTAACCAACACCACCATTTACAGAAATCAGGAAATTTATATCAAAATTCTTTATTTTCCCTTTTGTATTTGTTTCAACGCTTCCTGGTATGAGATCACTTTCGGTTTGTTTTGTTTGATATATTTCAAAGTGTCTTCGTAAGTTGTATATTTGTAGTTCCTGTTCAAACTGTCAGACGCATAAGAGTCGTACAACCGTTGACTATCTGTTATGTGTCGCTGTAACAACTCCAAATGAAACTTCAACATGTCATTAGCAGCTAACACAGCGGGATTATAATTTGTCAATCCTTCCATTGCAGCCATGTCAACTACATGTGCTGCGATGTTACTTGGAGTTTTCTGTTGCCAGTAATATCGAAATTTAAGAACATCGTCCGTTAAATCAGTTTTGTCAGTCGTATGAGATTTTGTCTGAGTTTGTACATTCTTTCTTCGCGTTCTTGCTGATGATCTTGAATCAGACCTGTCACTTTTATGATGGCGATGTTTTTTCCTTTTTTTCTTAGACTGCTTTTCAGATTTGTCAATCGAAATACTAGTTGTCGAAGACAACGTATTCACATCAGAATTACCATTAGATGTTCGACTACTATCTCGATCTTTTTTAGTACTTACAGTTTGGGAACTTCTTGAACTGTCCATGGAACTTCTTGACTTTGTTCTACTTCGATCTTTTGAAGGGTTTTCTTTAGAATTTAATGAAGTATAGCTTACTGTTGATGATTTTAAATCGCTACTTTGATTGGATACTTCAGACACTTCCTCCTCCGTATGTATTGAATTATCACTTGACACAGCTCTGACTGAGTCTTTGTTCTTTTCCTGAGATTCACTTGTTATTTCGGAGACACTTTCATTCAGCAAGTGGATGTTTTTTCTCAAATTCAACTCACTTGTAGATTCAGAATCTTTGTCATCATTAACATCAACAGCATACAATTGTGGTATGAAATCATCTGGTTTGTTTACTTTGAGTTCTGTGTCGCTCAATTCAACATCCCCTATTTTTAACTCAGCAAAGTGGATATTTTGCATAAGATTAAGTGGTCCATCATCGTCACTGTCGCTATCTGTATTGATTTCATTGTTATTTTTGTCGATTTTTTTCTTCCTTATTGCCCTCATGTAATCAATTCTCATCTCGTCTTCGTCACTGTCCAAAGCAAGTTGTCGAAAATTCTCAGCGTTCATACTTAACTTCATGTCCAGTTCATCGTCAGAATCTAATGAGATATCAGGTGTTCGATCACCTTCCACAACCCCTTTAAATTTTTCACCACTCCATAGATTAAGAACTCCTGTTTTCTTCTTCAATTTACTTAAATACGCTTCAACCTGAAAAATTAATAAGAATATTATAATGAAAAAAGGTGCGACTATAAAGACTTTAATATTAGTGCAAATTTATTTTTAGTTAATTCCATACTTTTTGCAAAGCAGCACCCCTCTGCTTTCAAAAAAAATATTGAGGCAAAAAAATGCAAATTGAGCTGAGGAAAAAATAATAAAACTGAGATAATATAGATTATTAAATATTGTTACAATGTACTTTCAAAACATGAGTTTTTACAGGCACTGTTAAAAATTTGCTATTTAGTTTTGTACTATGGCATAAAAAAATTGTAATGAGATGGCATAAAAAATTTATAATGATGGCATAAAAAAATTGTAAAAAGATGCAAGATTATTATTCTCTGACCTGCCTAGTCATTTTTACTGCCTGAGTATACACTGACCAAACATTCTTTGTACACTGCCTGATCCTCACTTGATCCAATCTTGTAACCTTACGCTACCTGATTGCAAAGAAATTTGGTTTGACTCCTGCCTTACCATTCAGAATATCAAATAATGAGAAATATATTATTGAAAAAATCTTTGCTTGATCCTTCATGAAGCATCAATAAATATAAAGTTAATGTTTGGATCAATTCTATTACATCAGCTTGCCCTGAAACTCGCCCTCAAACTTTATAGTACAAAAAATTACATTCATAACATAAAGAATGTGGATATTTGCTGGAATAAATATTAAGTTATGACCACCTTGGTAAAAATAGTGACCTCTAGGACAGCTTTTTAAATTCAATTTAGGCACCTATTACATAAGAAAAAGCAACAAGTTTGTTTTTCTTTACATAATAAATTCCTTTTACGGCCAGGGGTTCCTTGATTAATTTACAAGAAAAAACGATTATTAGACATATATATTTCTTTTCTCACATTTTAGTGGTCTTTGGTATATGTGTGGCAAGCAAAATGATTTTCAGCCTATACACTTTTGTTTTTAAGGGAAGACTTTTATAAGAACACAATCCTTAGATATTGTTGGAAAATAAGAACAAAATTAGAATAGTTGAAGGCTCAAATCGTTAGTTTTAAAACTAAGGACAACCTAAGTGAATTGTCAAGCACAAAAAAAAATTTAAAAAATTCAAGGTATAAATTTTCTTGTAATCTTTCAAGCTAACATTTGCTTAATCTTTTCTTTTCTTTGGCTTGATTGTTTAAAACAATTATAGAGCTCCATAAAAACACTGTAGCTTATGCGGGAGACTGGGGTTAAATTACCCTTGGCAGCAATTTATTATGGGTGAGTGAATGCCACCATAGCGCCTGGTTACCCACAGGCATGTGAGGGAAATGGGGAAGATGACACACTATGTGAGCCGTTGGATGTTGCAGGGAGTTGTCTGGCAGAGTGAGGACCCTAATTGGGTCTGGGTAGTTGAAAATGAGCATTAAATACTCTAGAACTCTCCATCCAAGCCATAGCCCCTCCTGAAAATAATATTTCTGGATATTTCTGGATATTTGTGAGGCTAGCTAGGCATGTAAAATATGCAAATTTATCTATCTATCTAACAAAAAAGTCACTATTTTTGTAACATAAATTTCAAAGAAATTCAAGAAAAAAATCTGTAAGATCAAAATAAGCCTGAATTCGGAAGTTGTTTTAGCTATTAAAACCAGACTAAAAATGCTCAAAAAATAACAACAGCTAGACTGCTGGGGTCAGATTTTACTAGTTCTTCTTATTCATATAGCACTAAAAGTATTGTTAGGATTTTAACCGAATGATGAGAAGAAATTCTACAGAAAACACCTCTCTTTAGCAACTTTTACTATTTTTTTGTCCACGAAATAATGGGGCGCATAGAAAATATAACTAAACAAAAAGAAGAAAAAATCTATTTGCAGTGTTCTCAGGGTCTGTATCTAACTTTGCTGGAATAGCTGGATACCATTAACATTTAGGAACATTTTTCACACCTTTTGTCATTATTTAATCATAAATATATTTTACCTCGTCTACATTAGTTTCTTCTTCCATCACGCTTCCTTGGGATACCACAGAAAGAGATGAATCTTTTCTCGCCAGTGCTGCAAAACCTCGTTTCCATTTTTCTCTCACTGTACTCATTTTTTATTATAACAATTAGAACAGATAAAATATTAATGTTAAAATTACACCACAATGAATAAATCCATTCTTTCCGAATCTCTTGATAAATTATTCTTTATTGTTTCTTTTCACGGCTCTTCTCCCGAAGCGGCCATATTATTTTTGATCAAAACATCGCATGTAGATACCACACGAAATATGGTAACCAACAAAATTAAGATGTTAATTCGTGCGTTCCATTGCACGAAACCAAATGTAAACAAATAAAAAATTGTTTGAAAGGTCATTTCATTAAATTCTAATTTGCTTGTAAAGAAAAAATCAAGTGTGATGAATAGGGTTCAATAGGCTGAATAAAATGTAGTCAGTGTGACTGAAAATGAAAATAATTTTTCACTTATTTAAAAAGCGCTATGATATATTATTTAAGACTAACTATGTTGGCAACGTGGTAAACATAACATGATCAGGATCGTTTAGAATCTTTATTGATTCTCAAAGCGCCAACAAAAGATTTATACATTAAACTTTTGTGCTAAAAGTAAATATTTAAAGTTTTAAATGCCTTAAAATGTCGCGGAATAAAATTGATTTAGATTTCGCATTATTCAGCGATATCCTTGACGACGTAGAAAATAAAAGAAAGGAAGACGAGGACTTTTTTGTTTCGCCTAAAGATGACAATTTAGAAGGTAAAAAAAACTTTAATGCTGATAATAATACAAATAACGAAGTTTGTTTACCAGAGAGCATGACTGAAGAAGAAAATGAAAATGAATTGAAAACGACTGAAACAAAACCAAACGACTTAGGAGATAAAAGCGAACTGACTTCAGAGGAATCGGATTCTGATGATAACGCAAGTGACATTGTGAAGAACAAAAAGCAACTTGACGATGAACAAAGTTCAAGCGAAGAAAGTGAAAACCACTATGTTACAGATACAGAAAGTGAACATGGCGAAAAAAGCAAACCAATAAAAAGTGAAAATGAAACAACGGACACAGAAAATTCATCGCCCGCTAGAGTGACGTTTAAAGATGAAAATTCTGAATTTGAAGGAAATGATTTAAACAAAGGCGAGAAAAAGGTTTCCTTTGTTTTGGAACATGATAACTATCGTGCTATACTTGACGAGCTCGACCACAGCGATAAAACAACACATACCGACAAGAAAAGTAAATCCATTTCTGATGAACAAGAAACACCTGAAAAAGCCTTGGTTTTATCATCACCCAGAAAAAGAAAGAAGAAAAAATTGAAACGAAGCACTGATGTTTGTTTTTGTAACTGTTGCAAAAATTCAATTTATAGGCGATCAAATTTCCCTGTCTTAAGGAATCTTTTTAATGATGACACGAAAATTCTAACAAAGCGTTCGAGTATGGAAAAGAAAACTATTGTCAGAAAAGAACCAAAAGCAAAAGAAACGGAAACAATGGCAAAAATTGAGGAAGAACATCACCTTGATGCGAGCTTAAAAGACACCGCGAACCCAGCTTTGCGGGAATGGTTGGAAAGAAAAAATAAGAGCGAAAAGGAGAAACGAAGAAAAGAAAGAAGGGAACGAAAAATAAGACGTAAAGAACAAAAAATCTCAGCATCGCAAGAACAATACAAGGTTGATAAATTACAAGAGTGGATAAATCGAAAGAAACAGGAGTTACGAGAGAATAAGCACAAGCTTAAACCGTTTAGTAATAAAGAAAAAGAAAAAGCAACCCCTCCAAAGAATCTGAAGTATTCACAAAACACAATGGAACAAGAACGCACACGCACACGCGCACGCAAGATTAAGCCAGCTACTTCGTGCCAAGATATAATGGCAGCAAGTAAATCTAACAGACCATCGACGTCGCCAGTTAAACGTCAGCCGAAAAACAACAATCAATCCTTTGATAAATTTCGTCAAGTGTATTTAAATGATGATTTGTGTCCGGAAGGTTACACATCAGTTCGTTTGTTTACAGAGGCTATAGTGAAGGACGCCTTAGAAGAAATGGAACGCAATATCCGCATGAAGAAAACACGCTTAAAGAAACCAAAGACAACATCTTCACGCACTGACGCAGATGCAAGAATGAAGGAACGCGAGCATTCATCATCCTTCGCGAAAGATCGTACTAGTGATAAAAATGACGTTGTTGAGTCGAAACAGAAAACAAAAAGTTACAATGATTGGTTGCAAGAAAAAAAAGAAATAGATAAAGTCAAAAAAAAAGTAAAACAAAAGGAGGATTTTTATGACGAGCTCGAGAATCGCATCCTACAGGAAGAGAAAGAGAGAAGGCGAGATGAAGTTTTACAATCAAAGAAAAGAGTGAACACCGGCGTTCGGAGAAACAACAAGCTCGTCAATGCGGATTTACCTCCTATTTCAAAACGCCTAGAACCTTTGGGCAGTGAGAGCGTTAAAGAACACCAAAAAGATATATTAACAGCAGTGAAAAATGACTTTTCCCACAAAGCGGAATTAAAAAATGAAGAAAGCAGGGACATTCATTAACTCAGAGCAAGGAGTTCTTACAATACGTAAACTTTGCGCTGTCAATTACAACCAAAAACACATATTTTTAAAGAATTCTAACAAAGCAACAATTCTGCATGTAGACGTATAAAGCATTCACATTCGCATATTTATTCCATAGATTTTACGACAAATAATATAAAACGAAATATATTACGAAAACTACTCCGTTTTTCTATGTTGTCAGGTTTTAAATTTACCTGTGCGCTTGTTTTTATATCGTTATTGGCAAGAAATTGCTGATGAAGGAAAAAATATTTGCGATTTTTGGATCAATCGCAAGGTGTCCCTTTTTAAAGCAAAATCGGGAAATTAAGTGCCGCAAAGTCGCCAAAATTAAATTTTCGTTTCCGGCGCATATATTTGTATGTAAGGAATTTAGCAACCTCTCCTCTCTATATAACAATTTCAAATTACAAACTAAAAATGCCCAACCATCATATTTTTTTTTAAAAAAAAAAAGCAAACATCCGAAATAAAATTTTAGCAAAAATTTGAAGAACATTGTAAGTAAGGCAGTGAGCGAGCCACAATTATTTTCTGATAAGGTTAGGGTTAGGGTTTGTAATCACTCATGCGCTCTGCTGCATACATAAAAGCCTTCATGGCACGCGAGTATTTTCTAGACTAAATGGAGAATATTTACCAGATACAGTCTCCAAATTTTACAAACGGCAGTAGGTTTGTAAATTTATTAGAATTGCATCTCTTTCTAACAGTCTAACAATAACCACGACCCAAGACACGATGTGCAATTAAAACAATTTATTGATAACAAAACAATATTTTTTAGTCAAGAATTTCTACTTTTTTTAAGAAACAATATGTCAAAACTTTCTATTTAAAAATATGTCGTTCTATGTACAAAAGTCTATATTCTTTGTACATACATATCTTTGTACATACATAGATAGGTATATACATGTATAAAAATATATATAATGAAATTACGAGTACACAACTCTCCTCTGGTGACGGATTCAACAAACAAAAATTAAAAAAAACACTCGAAACAGGAGAACTATTACATTTACCTGCATTTTTATTCCAACGTAAAATACGATTTGAACTTTTTGTGTTGAAAAAAAACAATAAATAAAATTGTAGAAAATAAACAAAAAAGTCTTCATAAAACCAAGACCATTAAATATATATATATCTTTCCGCAGTAACGAATTAAACAATGACCACGTAAGCGTTTCGCATCTCGAGATTACTTGTGTTTTAGCAACCGAAGTACACTGATTCTTGAAGAATGGAAATAAACTATGTGTGTTGCTGATTTGCATTTATACCAGTTGCAAGAAGTTCATGAGACTTATCGGTCAGCATAGGTATCATCACAGTTGGCTGGTGGGCTGTTGACATTACTGGCGCATGCGTAGAAGCTGTCTGTTGCACTGGTAGGTACGCAGATTGCATTGCTTGTAATGGCATTTGATTAACTTGAACAAACTGTAACGGTTGAGTTATAATAACTTGTTGAGATTGACCGTCGTTGAGATTGACTAACATAGTGGTGGATTGAGGTACCATGGTTGGACTAACTACCAATCCGACTTGTTGGTGTTGTGACGTTGGTGTGTGGGTTTGTAAGGCCTCTGTACGATATGCGTTGTAAACACCGATTGTGTTCGTCCAGTCCTTTTGTGCAGCATTTCTCTGTTGTTTAGATTTCTTGTTATTTTTCAGAAATGAATTTGTCGTCTCCAGCATAGGCTGCAAAATTCTTCGTCTAGCATTTATGAACCTGCAAAAAATCAAACTAGCATTACAAAAAAACTTTTATGGGACAGACCTTGAACTTACGTCCATGTAAAAAAGGTACCATCATCAATGTAAATACGGAGCAAGAAAAGACAGGGGTAATATTCTCCATTTCTCCTCTGGGGTCAATAGAGGATCTAATTCACCCTTGAGACCCCAACCTAAAAGGCAAGTACTGTCAATAGATCACTTTTACATTAAGCACGGCACAAATCTTTTTTTACATGTAGCTTGCAAGCGCTGAGACGCCACACGTTACTTAAACAATCTTTCCAAATTATAAACAATTCTTGAACCACTAGAGATTAGACCGACGAAAAGTTCATCCGTTATCTTCCGGACTTCAGATTTTCGTCCGTTGTACATATACCAGGAACCGCTATTTCGTGCAACTTAAAACTTTGAGGAATTTTGATTAGACAGTGAAAATATGGCTGTATGTTATCAATGAGAGATTTGCTTAGTGTTTACATCCCTCCCCTGAGAACACTTTTTACTCCCTGAGCAACCTTCCCAGTTGAACTGTGACAAGAATGTGTTTATGGAACTAACTATTGGTAACAAATTCCGCTTGTTCAATAGAGTGAAAATATAAAATTTTACTATACTCATTCGTCAAAGGGGTTCCATGGTGGCTGTCATGACAATGCGAACAGGGATATTTTATTCTGTAAAATGTGGTGAGATCAATACAAATATATACAAACGATATTAAACAAAATCCCTAAACCTGAATATGAAAATCTGAATAAACTATAAAAATCCTAAAAGTATATAAAAAAACCGGCGAACCTGAATAGCAAATAGCAGAACCTGTATGGCAAATAGCTAAACCTTAACCAACAATTTAAATCCAAATTCTGCTACAAAAAAACAACCATTCTTTTCTGCATCATCCAATGAAGTACCTCCAAGGAGAATTAAATAAAACACCACTCTCTTTCGTAAAAATGGCTCCCACTTAATTGTGCAAAACCAAACTTGCCCTGTTTTGTGAAATTCACTTACCAGTTATTGACTTGAAGGTTTGAAAGATTTGTCTGTTCAGCTAGTTGCTTTTTTTCTTCTTCTGATGGGTACGGGTGCTAGAAATAAATTGGTAATCTGTTTATTCAAAACGAAGTAATGGTTCTATTGATTACTCTTTCAGAATAATGAAGCAATTTGGAACTACATTAGGAACTTTAACGGATACTTCAAAAGGCAAACAGTTCTAGGTCAAGTTCTTATACACAAAGTCAGAAAAGGCAGGTAAGCAATTAGTTAACAGACATATTTTCTTTACAGTAGTTAAACCTATTCAGTCTGGGGTATTTCGAACATGTTATGACCAGGGGTCGATTCGCCCCCGCCCCCTCCTCCCCCTCCCTCTAAAATTTTGACAGGCTTGTCCAAATTTAATCAAACTTGGCACACTTTTAGTACATCATTAAAATTCTTCTTATGTCAGCACTTTTTCTGTGACGTCATTGGAAGCTTAAATTTTGTCTAACATAACACTTTGTGCTTAAAATTCAATTACTTACATCCTAGAGCGAATTTTTACATTCTGTTTAAAGTTTCTGACAGGCAAACAAAAGTTATTTAACATATTTTCCAGTTTTTACATGGTTCCCAAGAATAAAGGTCTAAAATTGTACGGAAAGCTGATTTTCCCTAATTTTTGGGTAAAATCCACTAAAAGGGTAATCAGGTTAATCACATGATCAAAATTCTCAAAAAGATTACCCTAGAGAAAAGTTATCTTGAAAGTTTCAAGGCCTAAGAATAATCCTAACAAAAAGGATTTCGTAGAGATTTTTAGTTTCATGTTATAACCAATATCTAAAGCTTTGAGACGTATGGGACCTAAATATTTAGCATACAGGTGGCTAATAGATAAATATGAAAACTGAAAAAGCAGGGGTAGGGGGATCCACCCCTCCCCCTGATCAAATAGGGTTAAAGTATATCATAGATTTTATCATTTATTATTATTTTAAAGAGATTTTTATTTCTTCACTTCTTTAATATTTATATCCAAACTACTTTTTTTCTTATCCTGTTCAAAGATTTCTTTAAACCCTTATGAAATATAAATTTTTGTAATTAGATTTTTTTAATTATTTGATATTAAAATATATATTAGAATGTATTAATTGCAGTGTCAACACGAACAGGTACTTTCACCAAAAATTTTGCTTGATATATTGTTTTTGTTAATTCCATAGCTAACAGGCTTTTTAGCAGTGGCCTAATCTCCTTAAATAGTGCATTAGAAAAAACTATTTAATAAGAATCCCCTTAACATCTGCTACATCAAACAAAACTTGATGTATTCTCCATCTGTGAAACCAAAATTGATGACACCATCACTGACAATGACGTTAAAATTGATGGCTATGTTTGTTATAGGAATGATCGGAATAGACGAGGTGGGGGTGTTCTAATTTTTGTTAATGAAAACTTGGATAGCCACCTTTTGAAACACCTTTACTTCGAAAATGTTGAATCACTATGGGTGAAAGTGTGCCTGAAAAAAACTAAACCTATTTACGTGTGTGGGGTTTACAGGCCACCTGGAGGTAGTGATTTGCAGAGTACCGAAAACCTGTGTACTCATTTTAAACAGTGTTTTAACAAGCTCCCAGAAGAGAAAGAAGTTTTTATCTTGGGAGATTTTAACTGTAACATGCTTTCAAAATATGCTCTCTCCTCCAAAATAAAGGAATTATGCTCCACTCTTTTCCTAAAACAACATATTACGGAGCCAACTCGTGTTACTGAAAATAGTAGCACTCTTATAGACTTGATACTTTCTAACAGTTCTTGTATTTCTAAAACTGGTGTCATGGATTTAGGCATCAGTGATCACAATTTAGTTTATGTGATCAGAAAATTCAAAAGGCCAAAATTTGAACCTAAAACATGCAAGGTTCGTAGCTACAAGAACTTCAGTGAAGAGGCTTTTCTGAAAGACCTCAGGAATTTAGACTGGTCATATTTTAATAATTATGATGACCTTGATAAAGCATGTGAGAAACTGAATAAAAATGTTAAAACAGTGGCTGACAAACATGCCCCTTTCAAAACACATAGATTTTCTGGCCGTGTTGAGGCATGGGTCACTGATGAATTAATAATAGCCATCAAAGAAAGAGACTTCTTGAAACGGAAAGCATCAAAAACAAAATCCATCATAGACTGGGAAGCTTTCAAACAAAAAAGGAACCAGGTAATAGGTCTCAAAAATCGACTCAAAAACGAGTACTATAATGACGTTTTGCAGGACTTTCAAAAACGGCCAAAACAACTTTGGAAAACCCTAAAAAAACTGGTTCCTGATAAGTCAGGCAATACTACCTCGATAAAACGAGTAGTCCAAAACGATGGTACAGAAACTTCTCACCCAAAAGAAATTTCCAACACATTCAATTCATTTTTTGTCAGTGTTGGTGCAAAACTAGCCTCTAAATTTTCTTCTGACACTACTAATGTTAATCCACCTGTTAGCAGACACGATTTTCGGTGGGCTCGTATTGAGACCAAAAGTGTCGAAAAAATAATTAGATCACTAAAACTTAATAAAGCTACAGGCTTGGACGGAATTGGTTCACGACTGCTAAAAGCAGGTTCGTCAGTTTTAAGTATTTATTTATCAAGTCTTTTCAACAAATCTTTATTTACTGGTTATGTACCTAAATGTTGGAAGACTAAAAGGGTCTCGCCTATTTTTAAAAGTGGCAATAAAACAGATCCTACTAATTATCGGCCTATCTCCATTTTGCCAATTCCTATGAAAATTTTTGAAAAGTTAGTGCATGAGCAAATGTCTCATTTTATTTCTGAGCACAACTTCCTGAATGACAGACAGTCCGGATTTCGAAAACTCTTTTCCACAGAAACTGCAGTAGTCGATGTCTCTGATTTTATTCTTACTGAGCTCGACCAACATAACTTTGTTTGTGCTGTGCTCATTGACCTTAAAAAAGCTTTTGACACTGTTGATCATAAAATTTTGTTAAAAAAACTATGGTGTTTTGGCATCAGAGATGCTGCCTTTGACTGGTTCGAGTCCTACTTAACGGACCGAATGCAGCTGACTCTTGTAAACGACACAGGATCAGATCTGCTTCATGAAGACGCTTTTGGGGTGCCGCAGGGATCTGTGTTGGGGCCCCTGCTCTTTCTTTTGTATATTGATGACTTAAAATCTGTCATCAATTCAAACTACCACCATCTATATGCGGATGATACAATAATTATTTCGTCTCATAAAAACTTGTATACCCTTGTCTCCCAGGTCGAGTTAGAACTTTCGCAAGTCGACCTCTGGCTGAATAATAACAAAATGACTATTAATACGGACAAAACTGAAACAATCTTTTTCGGCAACCACAGCCAGTTAAAAAAAGTTGAGAACAAAACTATCAACTATATGGGTATTCCTTTGAAGAGGAGCGAAAAAGTTAAATATCTTGGGGTAACATTTGATCAAAAAATGCAATGGGAAAAGCACATTAATGACATAAATAGAAAAATACTAATTAAATATTCTAAAATTAGAACCATTGCATCCTGTTTAACACCTCACACAAAAAACCTTTTAATTAATGCACTTGTCATGCCATATTTCAACTACTGCTCCTCGGCATGGGCTTGTGCCACCCAAGGTAGATTGGGAAAACTAGAAAAACGATTAAAATGTGTCCGTACCTTTCTTGGGAAAGAGAGGGAATATTCAATGAATAATTTACTCATCAAAAACGATGCCATATTAGTTTTTAAAGCCATGAATCACATTGCTCCTGATTACATGCGCTCAAAATTCCTTTTGACAAAAAACTGTCATAATCATCAAACAAGAGGAGCTTCAAAAAACAGGTTCACACTTCCCTTGGTCAACACGGAATTTGGCAAAAAAGCCTTCCCATTTAGAGCTGCAAAAGTGTGGAATAATCTTCCAGACCAAGTGACCTGTGATGGAAGTCTGCTTTCGTTTAAGACTTCCATCTCTAATGTATTTGGCAAATTCTAATGGAGATCACTTTTGAATTTTTTAATTTTTGTTTTTTATTCTTTTTCTTTTCAATTTTCACAGATTATAAATGTTACTATGTTTGATTGAGCTGAGGCAGTCTAAGGTTTATCATTTTTTGTTTCTTTTTTGTTCTAGTGGCCCCCAGTGGAAACAATCCACTAACTATAGGTTTTTGTGATTTTCTGGGCTAGCCACTTTAAATATTTATTATTATTATTATTATTATTATTAACACAATTTAAAGAGATAAATCTAAATAAGAACTTAGACACTTATTTGACTTGCATTGTGTTACTATACAAAATATTTTTGTTTTGCAAAAGTATTTTAGCAAATAAGATTCATATATCAAGTTAACAAAAATACCTACCACAAGGTGCTGAAATAACCAAGCTTTTAATATATTTGTAGCATGTTTTGGTAACACTCCTCGCTTGCCACATTTGTTTTTCTTACTCAAAAATCCACTGGTCAAATGATTAACTGACAAACTACCCATAGACTCTGGATTACCAGAACTACCACAGGGCGTTTCACAACTAGTAGATGCAGACCGTGTTATAGTCAAATCATTCTCTGGTTCGACGTTAAGAAAACCAGTTGATAGACTGCGAGATCGTACTTCAGAGTTTTTATTGATTGAACTTTTGTTCTCAGAAGACTCTTCAGTTATTGAAAAAGTATTGCTGGCAGAGGAAGTTTGTGTTCTTTGTTCTGGTGGTTTTGGTTGAGCATTCGTCACTGTGGGTGTCTGAACTGTAGGACTAGCTGGTGGTGTATTTGTTATATCCAATGTTCTCATGATATTGTCACTATTTAATTTGCCCTTTAGACAGGATATATAACGAGTGCAAAAATCTTTACATAATTCATTAACCTTCTCAAGTTCTAATAAATGAATTCTTAACACCTGTAAGGACTTCAGCATCTAAAAAAATGAACATTATATTTTTATTCTTTGCCTTTTTTAGCACAACAGTAAATCCTGGATAATATTTGCTTGCTTTTTGTTTCTACTTTTTAACAAGTTATTGTGCATATATTATATGTGAAATTCCTGTATACATATTTTTCTTTTTGGAAGAAAATTTGGTGGAATGTTTTAGTGGAATTGGCAGAATTTAATTTAGAGTATTTGTATTTGTATTTGGCAAATTCTAATGGAGATCACTTTTTAACTTTTTAATTTTTGTTTTTTATTCTTTTTCTTTTCAATTTTCACAGATTATAAATGTTACTATGTTTGATTGAGCTGAGGCAGTCTAAGGTTTATCATTTTTTGTTTCTTTTTTGTTCTAGTGGCCCCCAGTGGAAACAATCCACTAACTATAGGTTTTTGTGATTTTCTGGGCTAGCCACTTTAAATATTTATTATTATTATTATTATTATTATTAGAGTGTGACAAGATATACTAAATAAAAGATTTAATCTGGTTTTGGGTAATTGGCTGGAAACCCTAACACAGTGAGCCATCTCCCATATTTCTCTCACATGGGTGGGGTTGACACGGGGCTATGGTAACATTCACTTGCCCAAACCAAGAGGAATTGAACCCCACAAAGTGCAAGAGTTAAGCTACAGCATCATAATTAATTCCTCAAAAATGTTCATCCCTGAAATTATTCCAACTTCAACTACTTAGTACTACTTTTATTGAATGTTGCTTATTATTAGAAATAAAATGGATTTCTAGTTTACCAAAGAAATTTATAATTTTTAAGCTTGTCATTATCTTATTAAAGTTAACACTTACCAATCCATCAACTTCGGCATCTTCTGTAAAAAACGGTTTGTTTTCCTTAGCCATTTGAGTAATAAAGGACTTGATTTCATTATCAAATGTTATCGAATTAACGTTTTCAATGGAGTTTGTTGCAATTTCACATTTCTCAAACAAAATTCTAAGCAATGGAAATAAAGGATGTCGGTATATGGAAACTTTCTCATTGACTATATTACCAATCGCCTGAAGATCTGTTGGTTGTACTGTCATAATTTGTGATATGTTAGTTTCATTTAAATTTGAATCAAACTGCAAAATTCTTTGCTCGAGAGAAGTTACTGGGTTTGCATTCACAATATTCATTGGCTGTTCTAATGACACAACAAAAGGGTGAGATTGCAAGTTAGTTTGTTGAGAAGCAGATATACTTGCAGTAGTTGCATGATTTAACTGTGCAACACATTGTTGCTGCTGTTGTTGCAGTGGTGTCTGTTGTGGGTGATCTCCATGTTGTAACTGGTGCATGCATAATCCAGGTCTTATCTCTGCAGATTTCTCCATTTAATAAGTAATCTGTAATCCATTAAAAGAAAAAAATTCATCCTAAAATTAGGTTGAGGGCAAAAACACGTTTGCAAGAACATTTTGTTTCTAATTTGCTTTTCTCTATCTCTTGCGGCGGGAGAAGTTTATTGCAGGATTAAAGCTTTACAAACAATGTTTTGATTATGCACAAATAGTCTTCAGCAGGACGCTATACAAACTAATAATCCGTAAAGGGTCAGTTCATTAATGTTTCAAAGTGGTTGTTAGCGATGATTGTATACAATCATAAAAATTTTTTATGAACCAGGCTAAAAAAATAACTTGACTGACAACTCACCTGAACGCGTCAATCTTCATCAAAATCTTTTTAACATGGGATCAATCGAAACTATTCACAACGTGCTGTAGCCAATCTATTAAAGTGGCCACACGTGCAATAAAAGATTATATAAAAAACATGCGAGGTCTACTACCGCGCAACGGCCACGCCAGGGTTAAAAATTTCGAGCGAGAATAAGCTTAGCCAATATTAAAACGATTTACAGAAGGAATAGCTACTTCGTGACTTTACATAAAACGTCGATCTTAATTAATCCCCTCCCCATTTCATATATCATATATCACAGAAATTAACATAAAACCGCTTTTGCCCGCAAACACTAGACTTACGGCAAGGACTGGAATGTCAATTTCGTTTTCAGGTCTTGTTTAGGTTTTAAAAATCTAGGATTTTTGAGATTTTAAAATTAAACCATAGTGACGAAGTTGACGTGAATCCTATGTTTTGAATAATGCAACTGTTTTGGTGATGAGTTTGAATTTTCAATGTATTGTGACATACAGTACTTTTTTCTGCGCGATATTTAGAATCCCGACAACCAGCGAGGGGGGAATTTGTATATTCTCTGGCATCGGGATTACGACCCTTAAGTTAAGATAAGGGGGCTCTCTAAACTGGGCTTAGGTTAGGATCCGCTTATAATCTCGACCGCATTCGTGTAACCACAAAACAAACTTTAACGGATATAATTTTTTCCTGACTTAAATCTGACAAACACTCTTTTAAGAGAGGAAGCAGTGTCCCAAAATCATTGTAAATCTATACGTTTTAGTACTTAGCAATTCACATGTTCTACAAAACATCAGTTTGGGCTTCGTCATGTCTCACTCATAATAAGCCAGCTTATCAGACAAGGTGCCAACCTCGTTCCCACGGCTTTTTTTCTCTTTCTGACGATCTCGGAATACCACTTCTTCTTGCTGTTCGAGAAAGAGTAAAAGATCTCTGGGAAATATGTTGTGAAGGCGCTACATTAGGTTCCTAATTAAGTTTATTTTTAAATTGTGTCGAATAGCTAATAAATAATATGGAAATACCCTGTCAAAAATCCTGTCTTCTAAAAAACCCCATGGTTTACTGAAAGTTTCATAAAATTCATAGAAATTCAAAACAAGAAGAAATAATTCATTAAATGAACGTACATATTCACTGGAAGGCAACGTCAGCTATACAAAAATATATACGAAAAGTTATGAGATCAAAATTTTCAGATACATGGTTGGATTTTGGTACGATACGCGTATCGACATACTTAAAAACCAGCTTCACAGCATTGTGCTAAGAACGTATCAGAAAGATCCACAGTTTCCGTGATTGAAGTTAACTCCCTGTATAATAAAATACTTCAAAATTTTCTGGTTTTCGACAAAAAAATTCCTTCAGTTTTTCAAACACTTGACATAATCTTCTGAAGTTGTTTGCGAAAGGAAAAACAAGCAAAGAAAATCTTTCACACTGAGACCACATATGATAGTTAGCACTTTATATATATGCTCTTTTGTGGTGAAGAATTCGTTTATATACATATCTATATATATATATTTACTACATAGCGACAATTCGCCATTTTTAATACAAAAATAACTTATATACCTGCTCCAAAAAGCCTTTGGAAAAGAAACTAAATAATGCTGAGCACTTTGATGAAAATGCTGTCAGTAGCAAGATGTTGTGGCTCTTAAATAGTGCTGCCATACTATGGCATTGATGTGATACTTTAGAGAGGGGGGGGGGGGGGGTGTGCATAAGAGGGAAAAGTTTGAGTTACTAGCGAACGAGGTAATCGTGTAAAAGATTTAGAGTTTATTTCAAGTTTATTTTACGAGAAGATTATTTCAAAACAATTAACTATTAATTGTATTTACATTGGTTTACTTTGACCAAAAAACACAACTTGCAAGATAATTATGCACCCAAATCCCCGCCCACGACAAAGCCAACGCCCCCACCCTCACCCCACTTGCTTGCTACATAACTGCACATAAGAATACGTACATGGTCCGTATATCAATGATTACACACACATATACGCATCATATTCATGGCAATATATGGATGAGTCTTACAAAACCCTGTCACAGTACACAAATCCCCTTAAAATCAACAGAAATAATTTATACATATAAAAACCTAAAAACGTAATCTAAAATGTGTTTTATAAATCCATAAAAAACGAAATATAAGAATTATATATAAAGAATTACAAAACTATTTTTTATTTCTTAAAAAAATAGGAAATTTAAAATTTGTGACTTTGTTCATGGTATCGTTGTTTTTCTGTTAAATTTTCCATTAGCAGAAAGAACTCACTGCTGGTCATTCGTTTTTCACTAAGCTGGTGGAGATTTCGTATCGCTTACTCCTGATACTACAAACGCGTGATAGCATCTTAGCTCGTTGATCCAGCTCGACGACTATGTATACGTGATCGGTTGCCGGTTTTCGTGGCGCTCGTAATAACCTCCATCCATCTACAAACAGCAATGAGACAGATAAGTAAAAAAGCATCTTGAAAAATAGCGAGTGATCGTAATCGATACGACATGATGTATTAAATCGGTTTACGAGAGGTCCTATAGAACTGTCAAAAAGGCCTAGACATGTCCACAGTACTACTATACATCCACAGTACTACTATACAGACCTAACTAACATCACATTCAACAAGTTTTAAGCCACTTGAAAAGTTTCCGTAATACCAACAGACAACTTTAATTTTAATCGACAGTAATGGTAAAAATGAATCAGCTGTACCTTTCGAACGCGTATTCAGTTTCCGCACGGAAGTAATAAATATGCGTTTTAAATTGTAGTTTGAAAGCCAGCTCCTCGTGAACTTCAAGCTAGGATATAAACAAAAGAAACACGGTCACGCGTTTTTTGTTTCATATGACTGATGAAAAATCAAAATGAAAAGGAGCAACAAAAATATTCAAGAAAATAAAATGTTGTACCTCAGTCGGTCTGGATATACTATAACCAATCAGAGGCAGGCTGGCCAATGGCGCTTCATCCTATTAAAAAAAAAACTTTCAAACACCAAAATGGCAAAAAAGTTCACGTGAAATATAACAGTCTGTAACGGTTTTCATTGTCATGGCAACATTGGGTCGGTTTGTTCTGCACAATATTTAGTCTCACCTCGTAAGTTTAAGCCTCACCTCGTAAGTTTAGGTCTCACCTCGTAATTTAAGCCTCACCTCGTAAGTTTAAGTCTCACCTCGTAATTTAAGTCTCACCTTGTAGGTTAAAGTCTCACCTCGTAGGTTAAAGTCTCACCTCGTAAGTTTTGAAGAAGTACAAACAAAAGTTGGTGAACACGACCCACAGCTTCTGCCATTTGTTCGTGTTCTTGAATTTACGTTGTAGACTACCGCTGATGCTATTCTACAAAAACAAGAATACTTCACATTACTTATTATCCACCTGATTACACTTAAAGTTGCAACTGTGCAACTGAAGTTTATAAAGAATAACAGTCGGTAGGCCGTAGAAACATCCACAGGTGCGCCCGTATTACATACTCCATCTATGAGTATGTTAAAAATTAAATTAAAGCGTTAAACGATGCCTTATGGAATAATACACAACGGTTCCGTTAATACCTTTAAAAGAACAACGACAAAACTAAAGGTAATACCTTTACACTAGGCAAGTTCAGACAAAAAGTTAAAATACAAAAAAAACACACACACGCATCAGAAGAATTTACCAAAGCTGGGCAATATGCTGTTGTTTTTGTAATTTTTGTTTTTTCCTTTTTTTACCAACTTCAGGCTGCGCTGATATCTTCAGTTGCTTTTTTCAAAGGATTTGAGCTTTCTATTGCTTTAAAAAGGTGTCTTTAGAATATTGTTTACCACGAAAAGCATCAGTAATATTGGAGGAAAAAATGTCATGAAGGTCAAGAAAGAAATTTCAATTTAATGGTTTCCTCACCTGCATGGACATTGCGTAATCTTTCATACTTATACTTGCATTTCGATGCCAACACACTCTCCGTGTAGAGACTGTTCTTGAATGAGCATGCCGACGATCTAACGAGGAATACTGTTCGCTCAGTGTGTAAGCACCTTCGTCGTCAGAATCTCCATCTAAGGTGGAGCGTTTTATCACGGGCGGGGGAGGGTAATTCGTTTGCCAGTACTTCAGTCGGTCATCAGGAGACATGGAGCCTTTGCAAAAAAAAATATCAACACGAGGTATTAGATAGTATAAATTTCAGAAAAATATTACGAAAATGAGAATAGGGTCTGAAAAAAGGGGGTTCGAGAAACAAAGGTTTATATTTTTGCTAGCTTATTTTATATATTTACTATCTTTTCTTCAAAATTATAAAAATATAAGTCAGCATGATTTTCAGTTAAAAAAATATTGCAAAAATAAATAAAATGTGGCAAAGAAACTTAGACTTATTGTTTTGTGTTTTTATGCCTCGTGACTACGTGGCCTCGTGACCAACTATTTAGACTTGGTGATAAAGTAAAGACCGTAGACCTACTAAGTTTGGTTATATCTGCTTTGCACGCATAGCACATGTGGGAATTATCTTGGCCCACATATAATATGAACTCGGTTTTATTTGACTGACATCTACTGCAGATTGTCTAAAAACGAAATGAAACACACAGTTATAAACAGACACGGTATACAAATCTTCTTTAAAGGTGGGTGCAATCACTTGTGGCAAAATTAGCCGTCTGTGTCATATGATTGTAGTAGATTTAATTTGCATCAAAGTACCAATATGTCTGCTTCGTCCGAAATGTTAACTAAATTTTCGGACAAAGCGGGATTCTCTTTAAACTTCCTGGTTTCCAGTGACAGCTTTTCTAGGGCTGACGCCTTAGACCAACACTTTATCAACAATAAAACTACTCACTGATTTTTCGCGAAAAGAAATTACTAAGGTCACCTGATTCTCCTGCCAATTTTTCCTGATTTTTAGTTTAACGAAAACATTATAGTGTTTTATATCTTACTGTTTTTATTGCCTCGTCAATGGCCTTCTGCATATCTTCAATCCACTTAGATCGTTCTTCCGGCGAACTAGCAGCGACGACAAAGGATTTGGCCCCAGGACCCACAACAGTAAACGCATACAAACCATGCAGGTCAACGCCACCCTCTTCAATCTAACAAAAAATTATCGGATATATGACTTTGTAAAATATTTGATTGGAAAAGAACAGAATCCCTCTCAAGTTTATCGGGACAAAAACGACAGTGTATTAACAAAAAAAAGGCAAGAGAGCAATTGGTCAAACGTAACAACATCATTATTCATTTACCTTCATTGATCTTAAAGGAATCTGGGCACGTGCTCGGAATTGATTTGTTGCTGTCACACCTTGACTGGTGTAAAGCAGGATATCTGACAGCTAAAACAAAAAAACAAACTAAAAGCGTCAATTTTTCTCGTCCTTATCTTTATTAAAAACTATAATGTATTAGGATTAATAGGCTTGTTACAAAAAACAAATACGAAGAGTTTTGAAAAACTTTAAGCACAAGAGGGGTGTAATTATTTTTGCACCGATTAAAATTAAAGAAAAAAACGACACCGTATTTACTCTATTCCCGTATCTCTATTATTCCCACCTCCCTAGTAAACCGCCTCTACTTTTTCCAATATTTTAAAAGCATAAACATAAGGTGGGAGTAGGCTATTACAACAATTTTGAATACATAAAGTTTAAAGTTGTACAAACAGATTTGTGTTAAACCTACTTGCGTTTTTATGCTTTTTACGCATGGTAATTCCAAGAGTTTTTTCGTTAACAATAGCACTAATCTAATTTTCTTGCCTTGAAAATATACCTTCGCAACCCACCCTCTCTAATACGCCCGCCTCTTAAGTAAACCCCTCTTCCTTTCTAGCTTCAATCCCACGATGGGAAAAGTAAAGCAAATAACGAATTCTAATTTATGATAACGATTTTTTACTGAGGTACTTTCAAAATACACTGTTTTGGTACGTTTAATGTCCACCATAATCTCCAAAAAATTCGATGCCTAGGCTTTTTGCTACTTAAACATCTAAATGGGATAAACACTGACGGTGTTGTGAGATTAAAATTAGTTTTCCGGTTAGAACTCTAATAGAAAAAAGGTTGAATTAGGAAGACTTTCAACTTTAGATTTAAAATTGAACGCTTCATACGACATCAATAATGCAAATGTGAAAGGTTTTACCAGGAAAAACATTCTTGGCTGTGGACCTTTTCTGCAAATTTTATGAAGACAACCTTCACGTAAAAACACCTAGAAAAGAAATCAGATTCACTATAAGATTACCTTACACCACTGCGATCTTAATAGAATTTGTCTTTTTACTTACCCGTTGTGGATGAACCAGATCTTCCACACCAACAAGGTCGCGTTCAAGTTCAACTAACTTGTGAAGATTTTCCTTTAAGAGAATAGTAAGTTTAACCACTGACTGAAGTTAAAAGATAAGCTTCTTGTGAGTCAAATAAAAGGTTGTGTTTAAAGTGTTTTTTTATTTTGAAATATTTTTATTGACTGCTTGGTGGCATTCTTTTTTTACTAAAATATTAATTTTACACCAAGTTCACCAGTCAAACTTAAATATTGTTTTCATACCAGTTTATGACTCACACTAAAATAATAATTTTATACCAAGTTAACCAGTCAAACTAAAATATTAATTTCATACCAAGTTTTTCATGCTGCCTTCTACTTGTTTGCACGCCTCTACCACCTCTTCATGTGCAACTTTTGCATCTATCGCGTCTGTATGATCTTTACCATAATGCGTTCTCAACCCTAAAAACGTGTGGATAATCGAGCACTCATAAATATTACATCCCACTTTGTAACAATAATAATGGTTATTACATTTGGCAAATCGTTTAAGCACCGAGAGAACAATGTTCTTTATTAATTCACCCCATTTTTCCTTAATAGTTAAGCTTTTTCATAAGGCTAGCATTTTTCACATTTGTCGGTCAAAGAAATTAGTATTCGCTAATTTTTACAGAGTTCTTTTTTTTCTATACGTCACAAAGAAAATCGACAATAGAGCTAAAATTTCGCAATAGTAGAAAATGCAATCAATTGGAAATGAAGCCTTTTAATGACAATTAAAAAGAGTTATGTATGAAAATATTACGGTGGGAAAAAAATATCTAGTTACGTTCTAAAATGGATCGATAGTAGAGCAATCTTTGTACTGGCTTCAATAAGAAGGAGTTTAATGAAAGATAACACACTTTCCCCATCTAAAAAATGTAAGAACATTATAACAACAGAAAAAATGGAACATAAAAAGGAATAGATTGCAAAGGCACTGAGTTTATATATATTTTGTTGAAAGCAACAGAACATCTTTTAAACTTAATAAATCTTACTTCAAATTCTTTGTAAAGTTTTTCAAAGCTTTTTGATCTTTTTGTCTCAGCTTCCAGTTCAAGCAATATATTACCATGTTTTTTAATGTAACTTGTATACAACTAAAGAAGAAGAAAAAATTAAAAATGGATAAACCTAGAGAAATGATTATTATAATTGTTTAAGATACTGATTTCTTACAAAACAAGGTACAGTGAATTGTCTGCAATCAGAATCCGATTTAAATTTGTTATTGTAGATAGAGGTGTGCTACACAAAATATGGTCAATGTAATTGATATCCAAAAAAGATTTGTGTAACTAAATATTTTAGAGTATTTTAACCAATCAGGTATATAAAATTAATTTATGAACGATTTGATTGGTTGGAATCAACATGAAATTGATCACAAATAAAATCGACACAAGAGTAAAAGTAGCGTAAAGTTTTGTTTAGTAAATAATAATGCTAGAATGTCATAAATTATTCAATTGATGGTTTTTCCGACAGGTATACAATATATAAGAAAATTTTAATTGTATATGTACCTTAATATGTCTCATATTTCGATGCATAATGTCTCCAATTTTTTGAACACTATCACGAGTTGATTCTGCTGTCGAGACATTTTCCCTAAAAAATTAGGCAATGACAAGTTTAAAAAAAGAGTTACACATGCAAAAGGTGAAGTGACAACATTAAAATGGTTACTCCTGAAAGACACACAATCACGTGCTCTTAGAAGTTGTGCCGGTAAACAAACTGAATAAATCTGACAGCGACTTACGAATAGTTTCATAAGCTTTTTCTTAACACGACTATTTCCATAAAACTATGAAATTTTTTTACCATAAACTAATGCGCTCCTCCAACTCTGCTAGTAAAGAGCAATGGAAATCATAAAGCGGATCGATATTATCATACAGCAATTTAAGTAAATGTTCGGGCATGGCGCCATCTTGCTCAACCAAGCTTCGAAATGACACGGTCAGTACTTCCAAATCTTTCACATACGTTCTTTCAGTCAACAGAATTTCTTTTGCAATATTATAAATCAGCCCAGACTCTTTAAATTTTTTCATATATCCTTCACGTTTGTGCATGCTACTAATACTACTACTGGAACTGCGGGGAAGAGACAAGTCGTCTTCGAAAGCGCTCCCTTCATCGTCAACTGTAATGGCAGATGCATCAGAATCAGAATCATATGCATGCGTTGTAGGACAGTTCTGGAGGTATAACGCTGCAAAAAATGTAAACAAGATATTTTTCATGAAGTAATAAAAATTTCTACAAAATGTGTGCAACAGTTTTGCCTGTACCAAGTACCAGTATAAGTAGGGTGCTGTAAATGACTGCCCTAGGTGTCTATTAATGATTGCTGTAACAGTAAAAGAAATAATATTAAGATTACTTTAATTTTAATGTATAACATAAATATAAATTAAAATAAAATTAAACAACAAAAAAACTATTATAAGCAACTGATTATTTAGACAGATAAACCTGGGTGTTCATTGGAAAAAGGTATTTATTAAAGAGTGTGTTTTAAAAATTATTTTTACTCGAGTATTTAAGGTATAGTGTTATAGGCATGATCTTACAAGATCCAGTTACCAGGGCTGATTTGTTCTGCAAAATCTCGAGTTAATCAAATTTTTCTTAAAAAACTAAAATATCCAAATATAATAAAGCCTGCTATGTTCTCGCTTTGTTTAACAAGATATCGGTTAGGTGAACTAAAAATTCTGATGTGTGACGACTCCAAGTCGCTGCTGGCAGCTAATAGTATTGACCGATGCATTTTTTCCATACTTAAAAGGAATGTTTTTTGTGAAAAAAATATTCCAAAATAAACTTTCATTAACAACAAATTTATGTGATCTTATTAAGTATTGCAGGGAATTTTATTAAATCTTTTCGATTTGACAAATTAGGACAAATATCCAAAAATATCGGTTCGAGCAAATAACTTGATGGTAAATAACATAACCAGAAGCTTAAACATTATCAACGAATTTTATCATTTCTTAAACGTTTTACTGTAGAAATATATATATTCTGATGATGGCCTTTTGAATGTAAGGTCGAAATATCAATTTTCAAGGAAACTTTTTTAACTCTTTGTTTCTTTTTTAACCATCTGGTTATATTATCTACCATTAGGATAAATATATTTGAATTTGCATGGGCTAAAGCATGCTTGGGACTTTTTCAATAAAATATCATTGTAAACCAATGAAATACCCTTTGATTTATAAAAATGTTTGTAACTTATCAAGATACAGGGAAAAATAATATATATATAATATATCATATGCATGGAAAAATAGCATTCATAAGATTTATATAGAGATAATTTGAAATATATATCTTTATATTTTAATTTAAAAACAAAGCAGCTATATACTATATATTTAGGTGGTATAAATCTGTTTATCAAGATGAAAAATTGTTTTGAAATGCATGACAAAAAGGGAAAATATTTAGCTTCTGTCGTTGTTTAAAAAGAAATATTGAAATTAAATATGCAACTATCATTTTTTTTTTTAATCCTTGAAGGTTACCTCCTGCAAAAAACATGTTTGGCTCATATGAAAGATCTTGAAAGTTATCTAGAAATCTTTTTATTTTTTCGAAAAATCTTCATTGGTTCTGAAGATAATTTGTCTTGAAAGTTGCACTAATTATGCGAAATTATGATGTCATGGACAAGTTCTAAAACATGTATATTTTGCTATGGAGCATAATAATAGTAACTAAAAACGGAAATTTATGTAAAAAATGTCAAAACGCCAAAGTAAACGGAGCTTATTTGTGACGTCATACATTTAGTGAAACTTCAAGTCTAATTTCCTAAAAAACAATCAGGCATTTCGAAAAATATATACAAATTCCTAGACAACTTTTCATGCTTTTTTATTCGAAATTAAGTTTTTTCTTTCGTGGTAAGCTTTAAAAGGATTATTGACCACTTGTGGTTATATTAAACTCGCAAAAAAAGTGGAAAGGAACATGAATTGATTCTATAGCTGCAGCTAACGCACATAACAAACATAATGCAAAAGACCTCAAAGAAACTTATGGGACAGAATTTTATCCTGTTTTAGCAAAAAACCTTGAAATACTATTTAAATTATGAACTATCAAGTTCTCTGGATAGCGACCTCGGTGGTGATAACGAATAACTAAATGAAGCATAAAGTCTGTAAAAATAAACTAGATTTTTAAAAAAATATAGAAAAAATAATATTAAAAAATGCATAAAAATATAATGAATAATAACACATGTAATATAACTGTGAACAAAACTTATGAATTAAGATTTCAAGACAGCTGAAAAATCACAACAGTTAACTTAAGGATTTTATAAGGTGCAAAATAGTCGTGTCAATAGCATATAACTGCAATAAAGTTAAAGCCATCACTATAAGGAATTAATTACATGAGGAAAGGCACCTGATTGGTTCTACTAGTTCATCTAATGCCTTTGCATACATAAAATTACAGCACAAAGAATATGTAACATTTTCGTTAAACATAATTGAAAACACTACATTGTTGGTGGAATTAAAATATATAATACGCTTTAGTCTTTTAACAGATATCTGCATTCTTCTTGGTTTGTTTGTGTCTTGACTGAGACCTTTTCCTCGACCTTACAATTTCGAAATTTATCCCGTCCAACTTTTAGTAAACACAAAGTGTTCGTAAACCATTGCCACATAAGTTAATTTACTGCAATTTCTCCTTGAAATTCAAGATAATTGAGGCCTACAAAGAGAAGAAAAGGTCTCAATTAGACACTTGGTTCTTTCTTTCTAATTAGTTTATAGTGTTATATTTAAATTTACATATTACTTGGGTGTATCTTAAATTATAAGTTATGTTAGTTGTTGACTAATGGAAAAATCCAAAGGTACGCCTATTATCTTTTTTTCTTGAGGAGGGAGGCAGAACTAAGCTGTGTGCAGCCTATTTCAATGCACACACAGTGGCTATTGTTATAGAGACGAGTTGCAACTTGCTAGGCAGTGAAATAATTAATGAGAATTCACCTATTGCAACAAAGTTGATAAAAATATCTGTACCACAACATTTTTGCACCACAACATATGGGTATGAGAGAAATTATTAGAATTTCATAGTGTACGTTAGCTTGAGCAGTCACAACATACAGATTTTAACAAGAAATACTCAACTTGGTCAAAAATAAACCACATCACCTAAAAAAGTGTTGCCTTTACTTGTCTTAGTTTGTCAGAAAGCTGAAAATCCCTACTCTAGTGGGACATATGAAACAACTCCCCCCTCCCTCCGCCCTTCTTTAACCCTATCCTGACTGCTTTTTTTATGTTATAAAACAGTTTCACATTTATTCAAAACCACCTATAAATTATAATTGTGAATTGCAATGTACCTTTAGATAATTTATCTTTTATTGCATCTTAAAACAAAATAAAGAAAAACCAAGAGGAATGTTCTGGGTGATTCATACCCCTTCCCCCTATCTAAAAACATATAGAATTTGGTTATTCCCTTTCTATCCTACCTAGGGATACTGTTTATGCATGACCCTATAGTTAACACTGAGTATGAACATTTAGCTAAAAGACTAAAATGCGTTTTTGATCTTTAACTGAAGAGGAAGATAAAAGTAATGTATTTTTATCAGTTAGGGATAAGACTTATTCCTGTGGGGAATAATTTTTATCTTTTCTATTTATTTGTATTTTTCTATTTATTAGCTTTTTTTATATTTTAATAAAAACTAGAAGACATAAAAATCACTGAGTATACTTTTGATTATGGCACTTAAAAGCACATAACAATGACATAGGTGAGTTATTATTTTTATTTGGAAAAATTTTGGCACAAATTTGGCATTCTTTTTTTATTCAAAAATTTTTTTAAGGTATACGCCTCGATAACATTGAAATTATTTATTCTCCAAAAAAACACTATTTTAAAGCATAACTTTTAGCTTAACAAAAATATTATTTTTTCTCCTCACAATTCTGTGTACCTTTAAGTCTAAATTGTGAAGATGTGTAGTGAAAATAATGAATAAATTCGATGAACAAAGATGATTAAATTTGGAAAGTATTTTTTAGTGGTTTCAATCTTTTCAAAAATAAAATCTTTTAATCTGTTCATAATAAATAAAGTGGATGCAAAACAAGAGTTTTTTTTAATTATAACAACTAAAAACATAAAAACACCAGAGGAAGTAAGCACAATAAAAAAATAAAAAAAATTCTGGTCACCTTTAACTTTTTCACGTAGCTGAGCTTCTGTTTCTTCGTCTGCTTCAGTTTTATCGGATTGCAACTCACTTTTTTCTTCCTGGATGACCTCCATCTTCCGAGCTTCATCAGCATCGACTTCTGTAGATTCTGAAACATTGGGAACTCCAGTAGCTATTTTATCCTCTGTGTCACTATGTTCAGCATTTTCATCATCACTTTTTAATCCTTCTGTGGTAATAGAAGAAATATTATACTGCCAGCCACTTGTTATGCCACCATATTCAGAGTTAATTCTTTGGAACATGGATTCGACCTAAACATAAAATTCTAACAGTTATTTTCATTGAAAATCTTTATCATCAGTTTTACATTCTGCTCATTCCCTTTTCTGAATGTTTTTTTGTTGTTGATAACATGATCACAGTAATCACTTTTTTAAAGATCCATCATAAATCACATCTCTCACTCAATAAAACTTGTTTTCCTTGTAAAAAAAAGGTGGTTGTAGACCAAAGACATTTAATACCATGAATTTATGTGCTGCCAATTTTAAAATAGAGCATTAAAATCTGATTTTCCCAGCCTTAAATAAAGGCTAAGTTTCCCTTATTTGCAAATCAATCTGCATTATTATTTTGCTTAACAAGATATACAAAATACATAAAGTAGTAAATAGCTCTGTGGTTTTCCCTTCTTAGATTTGCAGTGAAAAAACAAGTAATATTTCAAACCTCATCTTCAATTTCACGATCTGTACTGGTAACATGAACTGTGGCATCCAGGGAAAGATCATCTCCATCACCAACACCATTCGTGAGAGAAGTGTCAAAATTATATGTTGGTGTATCGAGGTCTGTGTTGGTTTCATCTATATTTATACTTGCATCGTCTGTTTCATAAAGCAAACTTTCTGCTTTAAAGGAGTCGCCTATTGTATATGGTGAGTAATCGAATTCAAAAGATGAAGAAGTTGGCAATGTCTCAAGTTCATGGGATGCCTCTTGCTGAATAACTGGTTCAACATCAACAACCTCATTGTACGAGGGTGGCAATAGTGTTTTTTCAGCTTGCAGAAAGCTATCGTTACCTACAGAGTCTACAGTATCTTGGTGTCTAATTGTTATAACGTTTTGTTGTGTCATGTTTGCAGTTATGATATTGTCCTCCTCAAGTTCTGGTCTATATTCATCCCTTTTGTAGCCATATGCCTCACTTGAGATGCTGAAGCTACCTTCATCTTCGGATACTTGACGACTGGTGTATCGTAGAGGACCAGAACTTTGAGGACTATCTGGTTGTGATGAAATTGAAGGAGGTTGATATTTAGCTTTTTCAGATCCAGTCCTAAAGAAAATTGGGCATTAGGTTTATATGCAAAAACAGGACAAATTTTTCAAAATATTTTCTATTTCAATACAATAAACTACCAATAGCAATCATGTTACCTCAATAGGTTGATGTTATTTTAAGTTTTAAGTTTAAAATAACAAAATAAACCCCCTGTCCAATCTAAATGTTCATACTTATCATTGTCCATGTCAGGTGACACTCCAATTCTTGTTGCAGCTTCTTCAGAAATTTCTCTTTGTGTACGCCCACTAATGACAGTAAAAGAAATTGATTAAAGAGAAGTACACCTAAAGGACGAAAATCAAAAAAAAGTCTATAATGGAGTTTAAGAAGGCATGAAGTTTGTTTACAAAAGTATATTGTTTTGAAACCACAAGCCTTTGAAATCATTAACACTAGAGGCTTACAGTGCTCATGGTACCTTTAAAATGTAATAGCCCACATCATAGAAAGATTCCCTTTTTTATTCCGAGACATACAAATCTTATATGTAACAAGGAAATAATTTTTAACACCAAAAAACTACTTTTGGTATTAAAGAAAAAAACTTTATTTTTTTTTAAATTTATTGTTGCTGCTGTTTACAAGCTGAACGAAAAATCTCATAATTCACTTTATCACAGTTTTTTGTTTCTGTTTGTTCAAAGTCATCAAATACAAACCTGTATCTATATTTGGAACCTCTTCTGAATGACGACTTTCCTTTTTTAAGAGTACTGGCAGACTTTTGCCTGAAAAAAAAAATCAATGAAACATTGATACTAATTACAACAGAAACATAAACTGTTCTAAAATTTGAACACATTTTTATAGGATCGATAACAATAAAAAAATTAGAAAAACAGGGAAGGAAAGACATTAAAAATAGTACTAATTTTTTCGTAATAAATTTGTCAATCTCTTTTAGAAATTAACATAATAAAAAGAACTTGTTAATTTTTTTGTGATTTTCTTCAAGGTACTTTTTCTAAATGGTATTGGAAAATTTGTGATTTTACCGCGAAAGCTGCGTAACTTAGTACACACATAAATTATGGGACCTAACACAAGCTAAACTTACCTAAAGAACACATGATGGTTGACACAAACTTTCCAAAATGCTTTTGCTGCATTCCTACTCTTCATTTCAAAGGCAACTAACAAGCCATCTTCACCAGCCTAAGAAACAAAAACAAATGTTTTTAACTAGTAACTAGCTAGGCGATTTATATGTCAAACGTTTTACTTACGCCATGGTGCAGTTTAAGTAAAAACTTTTTCTTTTTGAACGTCAATTTTCTAACATTAGCCCTGAAAACAAATATAATTTTCGATTATAGTTTAAATAATGCTTATGCTTTGTAAATTATTAGAAATAAAAAACAATAATATATCCATTCAATGAAATATGCCTGTTAATAACATCTGGGCTGCAAGCAGACATCACCAAGTTTTGATTTATTATGTAAGCACAATGCAGAAGAATTGCAAGTTCTTAAAGTACATTCTTAGCAAGTACACGTAGTATTGACAATGTTCTTCTGTTTGTCAATGAATGACTTTTTAATTAATCAATGTCATCAGGTCTAAATGAATTGCATGCACAGTGACATCTTATATCGTTCACGAAATGACAAACAGTGGACACTAATGTAGAATTACAAGTATAATAATTTTAAATTAAAAACGGAAAGAAATTTGTGGTTCGCTTATCTATGTCATTGATAATAAAATTTTTTATGTTTCAGTTTTTACATAAGGTTATTAAATAAGTGTAGAGAATATTTTTTCACTTTTGCTCATTTTGTGTATAAAATAAAAGTTACATAATAAATTAAAGTTAAAGTTGCGAAAAAAAAGCACTAATGATTGAAGCTATTTTTTGTTATGACCTGGGAGAGTTAAAAAATTATGCAGACTATTTGAGTACACCAATGTGAATGTTAACCTATCGTGCACAAATCCTTATGTGCATAAAAACACCTAATTGAAATAGCCCTGCTCATAATTAGTTTCTGTATTAAATGGTTGGCAGTATTCACAAGTCAGAAATTTAAATGTGATTTTCAGTTAATTATTTATGAGCTGACCGAAATATTTGCAAGATAAAATTTTATAGGCCAAGTTACATAAAAGACTTTGCGTTGGTTAGGTGCTGAACAAATAGATCTTGCTTTAACTTATTAGTTATTATTCTAGCTTTCCATTTGCTGTTAAGTCTCCTTAATTTTTCTGTGATAATTTTTTAACCACAGAATTAATAATGTTGAGTATTTAGCAGGGGTTGTTTCCAAGTAAAATTAACACAGATTTAAACAATGGAGGACATTGTGTTATGGATTTTCATGTGACAAATAAAAAGAAGGTAAAATCAAAGAAAAAGAGGCCTAAATTTTCATTTTTTTGTAAAAAAGGGTGAATGGAAAATACAACATTTTCTTTTTTCACAACGACAGACAAAGATAATATATTATTTTTATCTGCCATTGTGAAAAAAATGTTTGTAGAAATGGCTTCTGCACAGTAACATATGCTTAATTTTTTTATACAAAAATATGCTTACTGTAACTTAGGTTAAAATACCAAAATTTAGCTTGCTAATCCAAGTTATACATATTTTGTAAGAGTTGGTCAGGTTACAGTTTATAAGACATTATTTAAAAATCCCTGTGGTAACTGCCTTTTTATGGAGCAAGCAAATTTTTAAAAAAATTGCTTTAAAAAAGCGATACCGAATTTTGTTACGATAGTCCCAAAATTATATGTGCAGTTGTACACAAACTAAAGCTTTTCAAAAACGATGCCATATCCTATTCTTGTCATTTTTCGGACAAGAATTATAATTTTAGTTAAAAAGTGTTCTGCTATCCTAAAATTCAAAAATTAAAACACACATACGTGAATAAACCCTTAATATAATATATAACAAAGAAATTATTATATCAGTCAATGAATGCCCAAATATAATTGACTTACATAAAAAAAGATCTTAGTTACATAAAAGACTTTGCGTTGGTTAGGTGCTGAACAAATAGATCTTGCTTTAACTTATTAGTTATTATTCTAGCTTTCCATTTGCTGTTAAGTCTCCTTAATTTTTCTGTGATAATTTTTTAACCACAGAATTAATAATGTTGAGTATTTAGCAGGGGTTGTTTCCAAGTAAAATTAACACAGATTTAAACAATGGAGGACATTGTGTTATGGATTTTCATGTGACAAATAAAAAGAAGGTAAAATCAAAGAAAAAGAGGCCTAAATTTTCATTTTTTTGTAAAAAAGGGTGAATGGAAAATACAACATTTTCTTTTTTCACAACGACAGACAAAGATAATATATTATTTTTATCTGCCTTTGTGAAAAAAATGTTTGTAGAAATGGCTTCTGCACAGTAACATATGCTTAATTTTTTTATACAGAAATATGCTTACTGTAACTTAGGTTAAAATACCAAAATTTAGCTTGCTAATCCAAGTTATACATATTTTGTAAGAGTTGGTCAGGTTACAGTTTATAAGACATTATTTAAAAATCCCTGTGGTAACTGCCTTTTTATGGAGCAAGCAAATTTTTAAAAAAATTGCTTTAAAAAAGCGATACCGAATTTTGTTACGATAGTCCCAAAATTATATGTGCAGTTGTACACAAACTAAAGCTTTTCAAAAACGATGCCATATCCTATTCTTGTCATTTTTCGGACAAGAATTATAATTTTAGTTAAAAAGTGTTCTGCTATCCTAAAATTCAAAAATTAAAACACACATACGTGAATAAACCCTTAATATAATATATAACAAAGAAATTATTATATCAGTCAATGAATGCCCAAATATAATTGACTTACATAAAAAAAGATCTTATCATTTTTATTACTTGACTCTATTTGTTGCACTTCAAATTTCGAATAATCAAAGAAAGAAAGGTCAGACAAACAAATCAAGTAAACTGAATATGAACAGATGTGTGACAAAAAATTCTTTGTACCATGAAAAGGTGTTTATTTTATGTTTATCTTGAAACACGAGGATTCCCATATTAAATACAGCTAAACTCAAGTGTACACCATCGCTGTCCTCTGCAGGATAAAGAGTGATACCATACATCTCCAGTTTACGAGCAATTTCGAGCATGTTGTGGTCAGATTCAGCTGGGCTTTCTCCTCTAAATATTGGATAAATAAGCTCCTAAAGACATTGCTCTGAAAACAAATTAGAAACAAATTAGATAACGTCTGAATTTTGTGACAAAAACGCAAAATACCTGTGAGATCTGTGATAATCAACTATTTTTTGTTCAATGTCTGGAGTCTAAACAAGAACTTTTTCAGTAAGTTAACACAATCAAATAACAATAGTAAAAAATGTTAAGTAGAAGGGTGCAGGATGCAGTGTGCCTGAAGTCACCTTATAAAAAAGAATAAGTTGGAAATGAAGACTCGTTTATATCAATAATCACAGTTAGCAATGCATATATGTATTATCTGCATACTAATTTGGTTAATATGTAAATTCATTTAAGGTAAGGGATAATTTTAAATATCTTTAGATCCAGCAATGCAAAAACGGCCACTTTTTATTAAATTAAAAAAAGGAAGATTATTTGTGTCTCTTAGGTCGGTTTTTACTTGAATTCGCAACATTTGTTACCAATAACAACATGCAAAATCGATTGTAACTTGTACTTGTTTGTTTGTTACTTTTGTTTGAAGGGTTGCCCTGTGCCCCTTTGGAATAAATGTTATAATAAGCACTAGCTTTGTGCTACGACATTAATGACAAATATAGATTAAATATTAAGATTAATCTTAAATCACTTCTAAATAAAAATTACCAATTGACTGTGTTTAAAATTGGATGGTACTGTTTTCCTAACAGGATAAAAAAGTCAGACGACCTAACGCAATTAAGTGATTTATGAAATCAAGAAAATTCTATGGTAGATTATTTATGTAAGAAAATAAAGTAACTGTTCCTTAAAAACATTGTGTACCCTGGTGTTTTACCTTTTAGCTAGCTACCATTAGAAGATACCATGGTTATATCTGCAGCACACGTAAAAGTTTATGGATCTTGAAAACGATAAAAATTTATTCTTTTTCCTTTAATATTTACCCAAGAAGTTTTTGAACATTCAGATAACTTAAAAATTTGCCTGTCTCAAACATTTGTTTCTTTTTTAATGTTTTACTGTTTCTTATAATTTGTTTTAATTTGTTGTTTCTATTAATCTTTACCTTTGCTTTGCATCAGGCAGGAAAATCTTAAAAAAAATCTTAATGGTTCGCTTTTAAATGGCCAATATACCAAACAGATTTTGTGTAATGAAGACGACTCTTTAGTTTTCCTTAGTTCTATAAAAATACTGGTCAGATAAACTAACAACTTTTAATAAAAGGGAGCAAAAAAATATCAAGATATTGATCAATAATTAACTGGATCAAATTAGTTCTATTGGTTAGAAAGGCAAAAAACAAATCAAACTTTAATGACAGATTTTAAAAAGCCTTTGTTTGGTATTTCTCTGATAAGGAGTTATTTTAATCTAGTATTCATCCAATAGAGAGGCTAAATAAACATTGTTTACAAACAAAACACATGTTTAAAGTCAATTTACATAAACAAAATTATAATTATTATCTCCATCATGATACGCATATGGGATATTAAATAAAACATTGTATTATCTAGTCATAAAAAGTAACAGTTTTGGATCGTACAAAGTATTATATTAAGTCAATGTTTTTTTGTTTGAAAGACATTCATCAATTTTAATTGGCTAGTGAACTCAACAATACTTTTAAAATTGTCTCAACACTTACAAAAAATAAGAATGTATATTACATGCTGTTCCCACAGTTCATTCAACACAATGAAATAAATTACTTCCTAATTAAGGTTTTTAAATAGGGTAATAATCTGAAAAATGATTTATAATGTCCTTCTGGGCTGTGATTTTACAATTTCATACCAGATTTAAACCAAAAGGAATGGTGTGAATAACTTGAACATCCCTTCACTCCACAAAAGAGCACCCTTCGAAACTGAATATGCTATTATCCAGAAAAGATTGAAGTATCCACTTAAAAGATACTGTCTTTGTTGATTTTCTCCACATTAAAAGAGGGAAAAGTAAATAGAACACACAAAATTATGCATAATTGTTAATTCTTGATTAAAAGGTATCCAAATAAAGGTGTCGTGGTCTTACAGGTCACAGGATTTTCCCCAAAGCCTTTTATATACTTGTGGAGTACATGCAGGGTCAAGTGCCTATATGCTTGGTGGAGTGCCTATATGCTTGGTGGAAGCTGATTTTATATCACATTAATAGAAATATTACAGAAAGGCTATAACCATTTTAAATTTCTTTCTTTATCTGAAAAATTATACAGAAAATTTTATTAACATCGTACTGATAAGTATTGGATAAGTATCAGGGAGGTTTGTACATTTCTTTTATACAAGAACATTTTTCAAATGCCTGCTGGAGAATCACTATGATAATACTGAAAAAATATTTTTATGATCAGTATTGATATTTTTATTATCATTACAAAAAAAAGTTATCCTAATTTTTTGTCGTAAGTCTGAAAGTAAGCTTTTCACTTAAAATTATTTTACACTAAAATAAACGTGTGTGGTTGGTTAATACCATTTAATGCACATTTTACAATATTCCACAGTGCAAATTCACTCAACTTAAACCTTTTACAAAATCAAACAAGACGTATGATATACGCAAACAACCTCGCGAATAAAGTTTACAAAAAGCTGTCTATCAAATTGAGATTTTTGTTACGAAGTTAGACACGACATATTTTACTATTCAGATACGCAATAATATTTGTTACACACTTATTTTTCAAAATTGATTTGTGAGACCTTTCTGAACGGAAAATTCCTTGAACTTTTAATTTTCGATGGGTCCGTCTTGGGTGAACCGACTGACAGGAAGAAGAAAGACCACAAACCCACAAACCCCAAAATTTGCGAAATTCATTAATTCAGTTAATTCTGCCTACATTCACTTTTAAAAAGTTTGGTGGAAACACCTTTATTTCCTAGTTAGTTAAAGAAGTGTTTTGAACACTTGTCTTATCTTTTTAAAAAAGAAAAAAGAAAAAAAAAGTAAAAATAGTTACCAAGATGAGATTCGAACACACGACGACTCCCGTGTCGGTGCTCAGAAAGGCAAAAATTTCCATTCTTGTAGGACACATTTGCATTTTAATACAAGCTCACGAGCTTGTAAAAACCAAACAAGCTTCTTTTAAATCAACATTAATATTTTTTAAACAATACACAGAAGATATACCTGATTTGGCACAAATTGAAATCCAGCCAAGTAACCAACTTTATGTACCATAGGATCATGATCACCAAGTTCTCCTGAAGTTAAAGTCGAAATGATTTGTTCACCAATTTTCATCTTTGGATATTCAAATTTTTATTACTTTTTTAATATTAAGATTTGGGCAATTGTAATGTCTAATTATTAGTTTTAGCGATGATGTGAATAATTTTAATATCAAAGTTCTAAATTATTTCATAAGAAACACCGTATTCTCCTTTGTAAAGAAAAATAAACAAAAGAATAAAAAGAACATAGAAGTTTAATTGGACACAAATGATAAAAATAATTAATGAACTAATTACAAAGCATTCTAAAATCAAAAAGGTCCTTTCCTAATACTACGAAAACTTGTATGTTTAAACTTTTAATAACCACAGAGGGGGGATTTGTGGTAATATATTGCTGACGTCTAGACTTATCAGGCATACAGAAAAAAACTTAACAAAGTACAATTCAGAATGGTTTCAAGTGTTTGTTTACAATATATAGCTTAAGAAAGCCTCAACCCTTGTAAATGTTGGCAGCTGTGAGGCAGCTATTTTTAAATGTGATAGATCTGGAAAAAATATGTTACAACAAAAAAGGGTAAATACAAAAACATTTCAAAATGTTAGAACATGTAGTTCAGCACAGTTGGAATACAATTGTGCTGACACTAACAACAACAACAATGGTTTGTTTAGAGAGCTAAAAATAACATGGTACCTTGAACAATATATGAAGCTAAAAGTGCACCAGTGTCTTCGGAGCAATGCAGTCTAAAAAGGGGGAAAATGCTTAAGTTGATGAATTGTATCATTAATGTAGGTGGTACTTAAGAATACTGCAAGGTGTGTGTTGTTAAAATTTGATTCAATTAAATTTACATGTAAAAATACGTAAGGTGTGATGTTAAAATTTATTTCAATCCAATTCAAACTTAAAAATGCATTTTTCTGATTACACGCTAGCCATCCACATTACCAATAAAAATAATATGTACATATTTTGAAAAAAACTCATCTTAAAATATGATATTTTTTTTACCTTCCATCAAGTAGATCTCGCCTTACTTGAAGCGTGAACAAATACCTATGAGCAAAAACAGTAAGATTTTTTTTAAAACACTTAAGTATCAGTGCTTGTCGGTTTATAATTCGGTTTCTATTTGAAAAAGTATTTATTAAATCATGTTCAATGAATTACTCATAATATTACAGACTTGAATGAATATTTTTCTACACAAACCATTGTCTAAATTTTACTTACATTCAACCGTATTTACAAATTATGTATAACAAACATCTAAAAATTTTATAGGCACTTTTAACAAAAACGTCTGTTGTTTTTTTTTTCAAACTTTCAGAACCACACGGAAGATGTTTTGCAGCATTTTGAGAAAACTTGTAAACTGTTTTAAATCTTTAAAGTACAACCCCATATGTACTTACCTTGTGTATTCTTGCAAACTGTTAGGGTCAGGAGTATAAAACATAACACGAAACTTAAAGGTGACTTTTGATGGTTCTAAAACATACAGAAAGCTGATACTTTCACATTGGTCTCTTTTAAATGATATACACATGTAAATATGGAAGATAAGTGTTGCAAATACCTTTGACTTGTTTCACGATAGGTTTTAAGTGATCTAGCCAGCACTGTAAGTGAATATAAACAGACTTGATTGTGAAGGGCATTGTTTTACGTTAAACTATTATATTATTATTACAAGCCATATATGATATAATATTTCTAATACTTATTTTAAACATTGGAAGTAAAATGTACATAATATGTTCTATGCATGCTAAATCATTTCCCACAGTATTCGTATAAGAGAAAGTGCAAGAGAAACATTTGAAATCATGCAATAGCCAGTTACTTGTGGAAGTAAGAAGTTTACTCACCAGCCTTGCAGTTTTTTAAAACATATTAAAGAACTTACTTGATTTTCATCTTCATCGATATAGAGCAGGCCGAAATATTCTGCTTCATCTAGGTTAAGATGAGCATTGACTTTTTTGTACAGCTCTTCGCCTTTCAATTTTGGCTGAAAAAATCAGACATTAGAATAGCACCATGTTAGTTATGACTGGGAACTGAGGATTCATTTTATGGATTTCCAAAAATGCAACAACAAAAGACAGAATTTTAAAAGATTCTCAAATTTTAGGCTATTCTGTAAATTACCTTGATTTTATTTATAAGAAAACAACATATCAGCTGTCCAACCCAACCTTTATATCTTTACTCTTGTCATAAGCAGGTATATGACACAAGACAATCTTGGACTTATATACAAGTTTGTGTGACTCTTGCCAAAAAGAAAAAAAAATCTGAAAAGAGCATTTTGCTAAGCACTGGGGACGTTTTTTATTGCATATAAATTTGTTTTTCTAATTAAAAACTTCAGTTTGTATGACAGATAATTTTATTTTTAGTGAAAATATTGCTTTCCAACAGCCTAACAAACAAATTACAAAGTATGTTGGAGTCCACACTCTTTTTTTTCAAAAAAAAAAGATAAATTATGATTTTTTAACAATTTTTATAAAAACTACGGACAATGATGTTGTTAAGAATTTACCAGGTAGTCACCAACATTGTGATGGCTTATATTGTGAGAAAATAGCTCGTTACAACATTGTGAAGGGTTAAAATAGCCAGAAAACTTAATCATGTTGTGCTGGTGCCTTAAATGTGGGTTAAAGATTATTATTCATGCATTATGTCAGATCTTTAAAGCCAACTAACTGTGTATGTAACAGCAAAATAAACCTGGACCGATCAAGAAAACCACTCCAGCAAGAGAAACACAACATAAAATAATATTTTTTTTTATCTTCTTGCCAGTTGTATAAGATAAAAAATAATTAGAATTGAAAAAAATAATGCACACAAATTTTTTCACATCATGGATTCATAATAATTAGTCAATGCAAAATTCTTTGAAATACCAATTTTGTGAGTTTTTAACCTTGTAAAAATTTCTTTTACATAATTTCTACAAATAAAGTTGTGTTGCGCCAATTTATATTTGATAGTTATGGCAATTGTCTACACAAGTGTGTTATGCTGAATCATTGGTCCATACATACTGATTTGTTTTATTTTATATCAAATAGTGCCTATATGCCAAGCAGCCAGTCAAACTAAAAGAAAGCCTATAAAACAAGCAGTGTTAAAAATGGCAGGAAAAATACATACATCAGCATTTTTTGAAATAAAGATAACATTGCTAAATGTGAATAATATGGAATTCAGCATTCTACAAATGAGGCTTATATAAAAACTTAAAACTGAAGTTTGTTTCACTCAAAAAGTTTTTACGTACTTTTAAAACTATTAGGCCTTAGGATTGTACCTGACATGTAGTGCATATGGGTTTTGGAGGTACATGTGGTTTTTCTGCAATTTTTAGGACTGCTAGAGATTAAGGCTTCACTTGTAGGTTATTCGGTTGGCTGACATATATAGACATTACGTTTATATTACGGTATACCTGGCAAACTAGTTTTATCATTTAAAGAATGCAAACTAAGAAAAAATTTCAATTCTAAAAACATTTTTTTTAAAAAAAAGAAAAACTTTCATATTTTCTTTCAAAATTAAATACTTTTTTAAAAACCTTTTTGTTTTCAACAATGTTAAAAACTGTCAATTAAAAAAAGATCAGACCAAAAAAAATAAAAAAAGAATAACATGGTTTAAAATTTAAACTAGCTAACTTTAATTTTAGACCTATTATAGCTCTTGCTTTACTGAACAGATAACTCATAACAAATGCAAGGTTTGCTTATGTATTATGCCCGCTTACAAAACAAACATGCATTAAATATTAATTGGAAAATGAAAAAAATGATTGTTCTTTAATAGCTGGCTATAACTATTACTGTTAGCTAGCTGGTTGTGGTAAATAATTATCTTTTGTAACAAAGAAGAAAAAAAACACACTGAGAGAGAAATAATGTAAGGTAGCCAGTAAAATAAAAAAATAATCGTGTTTGCATTTTTTGAATTAAACTTGATACCCCATCAAACAAACACATTTTTATGTAAATATTTAGGCAAGAAAACTCTACAATATAATTGCTGTTGGGACTTACCTCGACATCAAAGGCAACAACAGTATCATCTAAAAGAGCCACTTGCATTCGTCCTTTAAGTGAAGAACGATGTGCAGGTTTGGGACTTTTTGTGCCATTCAGATCTCCGTTCATTGCTATCTGCCAACCTTTTTTTATCGCATAAATCAAAAGGATTTGTCCACGTTATAAACGTTTAGCAATGTATTATTTATAATATAGCTATAGCATATCAGTGAAGACAAGACATTTGAATTAACTGAGATTATTATTCATCTGAGCGTCATGTTTTTCCACTCCTCACTTCCCGGCAAATGATCATCAGGTCAATTGTTTACAAATCAGTAGCGAAATAGATAGCCCGTAGCTTCATTTTAATCAAAAAGGCAGGCAGTAAATTACGGGGGTAATTGTTTACATGCTATAATGGAGATAATCGTAGGAGGTCCGGATTTGACGCCGTGCACGTTTTTATGCACCGGTCTCGTCGTTTTTTTTTTGTTTTTGACATTTCCATATGATATAATGTAAAAAGACTTAAAAAATTTTACGTTCTAGTTCTATAGTTAGCAAGCTCTTTTATAAAACAGGATGACCTTAACACAAGTCCTTACAGACTCATCATCATTGCCTTATAAATTTGACGGTCAGTGTAAATCCTAAAGTAATTAGGAGTTTCACAGCAGTACATCCAGGAAACAGGCCTCTAAGGCTATACAATGAAGTTATAGAAAATAAATAAGAAATATCTGTCAGTTTCATTGTTTTTTTAAAAAAAATTATTATTTATCATTGCGCATCCTCTTCCCCCCAGGGTTTGTGACTATGTCAAAGCCCCTGGGGACGAGGTTGATCATTGCAAAGTACGTATAAAATCAGTGTATATCGAACAGCCCACGCCATTATAGAAATACTCGGTTACGGGTTCATCTTGGTTCTTGTGCAAAATCCAAGCTGGTAAAAAGCCTATCCGATTATGGGTCCACTGGCTTTTTTAACGTAGATGCAGTCTTAAAAAGACTCTTATCTACTTTACTTAAGCTCCAGCCGCTAGATGTTGATCTTAATAAGCCGTAATATAATTTAACGATTTTTTAACAAAGATTATTGACAGAAAAAATAACTGCTTGTGAGAGAAGAGTCGTCATTGAAAAAAAAAGGGTCAGCAGCCTGAATAAAAATGTCGGAGAAAATGGAAGTGGAACTGCCATTTTAATATTGAGGCGCTAGGCGGCTATGAAATGCTATAAAGAATGTTTGACTTCAAAATAATTATATCGTCCTTCAAAGTGGGACAGAAAAATGTTTATTTGAAGTTTTATTTTACTACGAAATCAACCTCATTTCTCCCTCTGAACATGTAAGAAAGCGTTTAGGGGAAAAAATATTTTTTGTTTGTTTTATACTTGTTGTGAAAAATTCTCTTGCTGTTAAAAATCTTAGAAATATGCGAAGCTCCATGAATGATTCTTTATGACTCCTTCTACCAGAATAAATAAAAAAGTATCAAGCTCGCATGCGCCCAAAATTTTGTGTGGCAAAAATGAAGTCATAATGCTGAAAGTAAAATCTCTTATAATAATACGCTAAGTGTGTCTGTCTGTCACTTTTGCAAAGTGGATTATATACTTCACAATTTTCTTTAACAAATTCTATAAAACATCGCCTATAAAATTGTTCTGTAATTTACCAAATTTTAACGCTAAAATAGTATTGACGTCAAAGGAAAGTTAATTAAGATTAGTGAAGCCATTACAGTGCACCTAAAATTTTGAGGCCAAATAACTTGGAAACGAGTTGGTGACGTCAATGTTTTTTAACCGCGTGGGTAACTAGGGACCACCTGGGACCAATTTGGGTAATTTTCCAAACCTGGGTCCCCAAATCCGTTTCGGAATGAACGGGTTTATGACGTCATCAAAAAACCTTTAAACCACAATATTTCCGTAACCGTTGGTCAAAAGTACATGATCCTATACATTTTCTTGATCAGCGTTTCAAGATCTATACGAGGGAGGCAACAGGTACATGAATTTCTGAAAAAAATTTTTTTGTGTTTTCACGGGCCTTTGCTGACGTCAGCACAATTTTAAAACCCTTTTATGTCCTTTGTCGTTCGTAGAAAAGATATGATCCTATATATTATTTTGATCAGCGTGATTCAACCTCTACTACACATTACAGGCAACGAATAAACTAAATTTCGCCATTTTTTTTTTTTGGATTTGCAATGCAGACGTCAGCAAACCAACTTTTTCAATGTCCTATTGCCTAAGTGGATTTTTCCACGGGTCTTTATCGACTAGTCTATATAATAATACGCCAGTTCCGTGTCTCTGTGACAGGCAAAGTTGACATCGTCATTTTCCTTTGATGTTGCCGAAAAAAATCTTTGATGTTGCCGAAAAAAATATGTCTTCTTTGTCGTGAAAAGCCGCGAGTTTTGTGTGGTTTGTTAAATGAAGTTCTGGCACAAAGTAACGGAAATTGTGTTTGCAAAAAAGATGCTGTCCTTTTTAAGCATTTGTCTTCTCTTGCCTTCAAAATAAATCTTTACAAAAGCATTTAAAAAGGGGCATGGTATATAAATGAAGTATAGAAAGGTTTCTGTAAGGTTTGTTTATGTTTTTTAAAGTTTTGATGATATTATTGATGCAAGACATGTTTGTTAGCTAGCATCAACCACACCAACAACAACTAGCTAGGTAGCTAGGAATTTAGAAATATGTAGCCATGTTCTTTATACCTAGCTAAGTCTCCAGTTTATATTTAAGTGACCAGCTATTAGCTGCTGTAGCTACCTTATGTTAGCTTCAGTTTTATGTTGCTTTTTACATGTAAGCTAATCTTCGTGGTCTTTGCTAAGAATGTGACTGTAACTTATTTTAATTGACATTTTAAGCTTAAATTAACAAGCCACAACAACTTTTAAAAAAGTATTACATAATATTTAAGAAGAGTTTAAGGACTGTTTTTAAGCAAATAATGTATTTTTCACAATTTGTGTATGCAAATAATGTATTTTTCACATTTTGTGTAACTAAACTTATATACATCGGTTACATGCAATATGACGAAACGATTTTTATTTAACGTGTAGTAATTCTGGTACCTTAAGTGTAGTGATTTTTGTTGTTCTAGATGTTCTGACTAAAATGTTTTTGTTTATGGCATTTTGTCTCAATTAAGAAAAGTTTCAACTTTTTTGAGGGAGTACAACACCAAAAAAACTTGTGTTTTTTTTATATTTTGTTTAAATTCTTACCGGGCAGGACTCTGTACAACATACCGAAATGACTGATCCCTCTCTACTTATAAATTTGATGCGTTCCAAATCACAGTTTTTTGAAATTTTGGGTAATATTTAATGAGTACAAGATGCAAATACTGATTTTTGTTGAATCAGAAGTATTTCCTACAACCATTCTTTTTTTACACTTTTGTGGAGAAAAAGTGTATGCAATATCATCAGAATAACTGATTTTGTTGCAAACTGTTTTTCTTTTTCAAATTTTGGATTGAAATATTGTTATAAAAGGCATATATCAATAGACATATATATACCAAAATAATTAAATTCTGCAAACTTTGATTTTGTCGTTCACCTCTCATCTTTTATATTTTGATTAAACTTTTGAGGAAAACCATAGGAATTATTTAGAATTTGTATTTTGTGTTGCAAATTTAGTGCAAAAATTTAACTGTTGTGAGGGAGGACCATATGCAATTATATATACTAAAAATAATAATTTGATATTCTACAAGTTGTATTTTTGTATGCACTTAAATGACTGCTTTTTCTGAGTTGAATTTGATGGGTTTCATATCAATTTTGTGGAAGATTTTATGGCTGAAGACAATATAGAACATGCCAATTGAACTCATTTTTGTTCATATTTTGATTTGCTCCTCATAAACCTTTGTGTTCTACATTTATTGTAAACTTTTGTGAGGAAGGACCATATATATATACAATGTTTTCAAAATAATGATTTTTGTTGATTTGAAATTTACTCCTTGCATATTGCTTTTTCGACATTTCAGGTTAAAATGTTTGGTAAAGTCAGTAGGGATCATTAGACAAAAAATTGTTTTGTTAACCGGTTAATTTTTACATTTTGTGCATATTTTTGCGGGAGAGGATGGTATGCAACCGAATAAATGATTTTTCAAAGTTTAACTTTTTGTTTTTAGGTGTTTTGTGTTTGTTTAAGTTTGGCTTTTTGATATTGTTTAAAATGCGTAAAGAACTTATTTCATAGATCTGTGCTTACTGTTGCAAGCCTTTCTTTTCGACACTTTAGATTAAAATATTGAAGGTTTTCAACATAATCACATAATAAGATGTATACATATTTGAGATATGTGTTATTTCTGACATTATTATTATTGTTGTCGTAACTGTCTGGGTTGTGACTGTCAATGTTGTAACTTTCTACTAACTAGATTTTACACCTTGCACGCCGTTGTTTTTCATATTTTGTCTGAAGTTTTGTTGGGAGGATTTCATGCGATTTGACATTTGATATTTTGTGTTAGATTTTAAGAACTTTTTTGTTAAATTATGACTTATATACTTTCTTTTTATGCATTTTCAGATTATTTTTTTTAGTAAAAGGCATATTCAATATACTGAAATATTTGCTGATGTCATCAAAATTCAAATAACAGAACTTTTCAATTGTTTTTCTGCCTAAGTGGATTTTTCCACGGGCCTAATCGACTAGTCTATATAATAATACGCCAGTTCTGTCTGTCTGTGACTTTTGCAAAGTGGATTATATTCTTCACAATTTTCTTTAACAAATTCTATAAAACATTGCCTATAAAATTGTTCTGTAATTTACCAAACTTTAACGCTAAAATAGTATTGACGTCAAAGGAAAGTTAATTAAGATTAGTGAAGCCATTACAGTATTGAGGCCAAATAACTTGGAAACGAGTTGGTGACGTCAATGTTTTTTAACCGCGCTGAAAAAAATTTTTTTGTGTTTTCACGGGCCTTTGCTGACGTCAGCACAATTTTTAAACACTTATGGCCAAAACACTCTTTTTAAACACTCTTTTTGCGTTCCTCGAAAACATATCATCCTACACATTATTTTGATCAGCGTGATTCAACCTCTACGCATTACAATAAAATAATAAAATAAATTTCTCTATCTTTTTTGGGATCTTCACTGCTGACGTGAGCAAAACATCTAAAACAACCTATTTTTCTATTGCCCATCTGCCTAAGTGGATTTCTCCACGGGCTTTATCGACTAGTCTCTATAATAATACGCCAGTTCTGTCTGTCTGTGACTTTTGCAAAGTGGATAAAATTTCTTTGATAAAGTCTATAAAACATCGTCTATAAATTTGTTCTGTATATGGTAATATACACGTTGGCGTTAAAGCAATATTGACGTCAAAGGAAAGTATATTAAGATTAGTGAAGCCATTGCATTGCACTTTTAAATTTAAGGCTAAATAACTTGGAAACGGGTGGAAATAACTGACGTCATCTCCTGCGCAGGTAACTAGGGACCACCTGGGACCAATTTGGGTAATTTTCCAAACCTGGGTCCCCAAATCCGTTTCGGAATGAACGGGTTTATGACGTCATCAAAAATCATTCAAATCCCAATATATTTGCAACCGTGTGTCAAAGATGCATGATCCTATACATTTTCTTGATCAGCGTTTCAAGATCTATACGATGAAGGCAACATGTATACAAAATTTATAAAAAATCTTTTTAAGTTTTGACGGGCCATTGCTGACGTCTGCAAAATTTTTTAACCCTTATATCTCATTAACTGCTCTTCAAAAGCACATGATCATATATATTTTCTTGATGAGCTCCTTAAGCTCTACACAATAAAGGCAATGTGGAAACAAACTTTTGAATTATTTTTTTGTGGATGGAAAATTTTTTTCGCGTTTTAACGGGCCATTGCTGAGGTCAGCAAAATTTTTAAACCTTTATATGTCCTTAGTCGTTCGTAGAAAAGATATGATCCTATGCATTTTTTTAATCAGCGTTTCAACCTCTACACGTTGCAGGCAACGAATAAACTAAGTTTCGCAAATTTATTTTCGGATTTGCAATGCTGACGTCAGCAAAACGTCTTAAACAACCAACTTTTTCAATGTCCTTTTGCCTAAGTGGATTTTTCCACGGGTCTTTCTCGACTAGTCATAGATAATTCTTCTCGATGACGTTTTGTTCGGGAATTCTTAGAAAGCCGGAAAGCACTCTGCTCAAAGACTACAAAGCTCTCGGGTAGTAATGATACTAATTTTTTTACCTTTTTAAATTTTAGCCTCACAATGTGTCACCAGAAAGTGCTGTTCAGGTAGGTCAAAGATTTTTCAATTTTCGATTATTATATAAGAAGAAGTTCAAGCTTAATCAAGTTTAAGCTTAGTCACAACCCGTTTTGCAAGCTGATTTTTCTCATGTGAAAGCACCCTAGGCTAAAACCATCCGCTTAAGTCGGATAAGTCGGACAATATGCCCAGATAAGTTGGACTATTACCTAACTCATACTGTTGTTTTGGGGTCCGACCAATACCTCTAATTGATCTGTTCCGGACGTATTAAAGGTGAGTGCAGACGAGTTACAGACGAATCACAGTCGAGCACAGACGAGTTACAGACGAATCATAGACGATAATAGACGAATCACATACGAGTACAGAGAATTTACAGACGAATCATACGAGTATGAACGAGTGAAAGACAAGTACAGGCGACTAGTGCAGAGTCATGGGTATGTACCATAATTATAACAAAAACGTTATATTGTATAAAATTACATTAAAACAAGTCTGCGTAGGGTGTCTAGAAGCTTGTTGTTTTGAAAGATTTTTATCCAGTTGTCCGTAGTGCTGGTTGTGAAAGAAAGCTGATTAATGCATATGACATTTTTTTTAAGTGTTTTTTTCGTAATATGACCAAATTGGACATTTTTCCCATTTCCCTTAAAGGTGCAAATCTGTATATTCAGTTTTTATCCTAAAGATATCTACCTAATAAGAATCTCGGTTTACCCAGTTCGCCTTTTTTTAAGACAAATTCCCAATAAAAAAATCAACCTATGACTGAAAAAACATGATATGACCCAATGTGGTGAATTCTACCCCCTTATGAGAATAAGTGATTAACAGTCAGTTTCGCATCCCAGACACAACCAGATAATATCTTCGGCACCAACCAGTTACACCGTAAACGTAATGCATTGCTTGATATTCTTTTAATGACCATGCTGTTAGCCAGTTAATACAGGATTTCATTTTCTTTTTTCTCACACCCACGCAATCGTAGTAAAAAGTTTGAATGTTTCCTCGTAGTCCTTAAATACTCTACTCACAAAACTTAGGAGATAGTAACAAGAAGACGCGTTCATCATTCGAGCAAACTTAAATTCCCTTGCATTTGTTGAAAAGGTTTCAACAATTGCAAGGGAAATTTTTTAATCCCTTCAGTTGTTGTAGGAGAACTTGTTTTAAAAAGCAGCATAGCATGCATCTACAAACAATTTATTCTCCGAAAGTGAGATTTCTTTGCCACTAATCACAAAAAACACAAGGGCGCGAATAACAGTTAATAACGCGGTCGAAGGTTTTCAAGGTTTATCTCAGAGAGATCTGGGGGTGAGAATGCACATAAAGATATTGAAAACATTCGCCATATCATAATGCAACTTTCGATTATTTTCTTTAAAACACATCACACACCGCATGGATTGCTGCCCTGTTCTGGACACATCAATTCAAATGAATTTTTTTGAACACTCTCTGTGCCAAATACATCACATATTTACCAGCAATTCATCTTAAAACTTCACCAATGCTGAATGTCCGGAACGCATCTGGATTTCCAATGGATGACCTTTAACGCTCTTTTTCACTAAACACATGTTCTAACAATGCTTCTTAAAACTTCAACAGCTCCTATTGGGCGAAAACTTGAATTCTTGTTAAGCTGTACACATCCAATCTCGTTCCCATTTTGCCTTTTTGATTAATTTAATAACGATGGTCGTAATAACAACTCAGGGGCCACAAGACCCTGGGGACAAGGTTAGTACAAACCAACACTCTAAATCTTAAAGCAGGTAATCTAGTATTTTCTTTGTAACATTTTTTATCATCTTTTAGTAAACGATAAATTTATCAATCTTGTCCTTAAGTCTTCTTTTTCACATTTTATTTTGCGTGCTGAGGCGAAGACCTGGGAACGAGATTATAGAGCCCTGGGAACGAGATTATAGATTTCTTGAACTATCACATCAACTATCTAAGAATCTGGGAATGAGCAGTGTTTAAAAAGCAATAACTTCAAAGCGCATTTGGTATCGCGATCTACAATTTGCACTTTCTGCGCATACTTTTCAATTTCCAAATTTGGCGCCTCTGAAGAAAGTTAAGCATTTTCATGCTAGTAAGCAAATTGGGATATATTCTATATTCTTTTATCACATTTGTAACATACTAGAACCCAAAATTTCTAGTTTACTTCATTCAAAAATGTTAACGGCCGCAATGACCCACCCTTGTCCAACCCAATGTTTGCATTTTTCTCTTTTCTACTTGATTCACTTTAAACTAAAGTCTTAAATTAAATAAATGCAACAGGCGTTTATTCGAGTAATTATATGCCACATACATTTTAGATTTTTTTAATGTTGAATAATATAAAAAAGCGACTTTATTCTAGGCTACGTTTCGACAGCTACAGCTGTCATTGACAATGACTGAACGATGGTCCGCCATATGATGTCAACATTTTCGTCAATTTGGTTATGAGAATTGACAAAAAGTTACACATTTCTTAGTTTTTTACTACTTTACATGCCTTCAAATGAATAATTCAGACTCATTTAAGTACATAGAATATCTAGAATGTTGATTTTTAAAAAATTTTCTCAATTCGTTATTATAATATATGGTACCTCCGTTTTTATTTCTATGTCGACGCTGGGCTGTAAAACTAAAAAGCTTTCAGGATATTCAACACGGGAATTTCTGACAATTTTTTTATAAACATTTTAAAAAAGCTGAGCTTGTGCTAATCTTAAACAATAGTGTAGATATTGTTTCTTTTTAGAGCCTCAAAATTAATAAATAAATAAATAATAAGTAAGCTCAAGTTTGCAAATATTCTTCCTAAGAAAATGATGCTTACAGGAAAACAGTAAAGTATTGCGCATATCTTATAGATTATGGCATGTTCAAAATATGCCTAATATTGTGGACATTCAATGTCTCGCTATGCTTATAGCGTGTATGATTATAAAAAAGGTGTACATCCATGTCAAGGTCAGCACAATGTGAACTCATCGTTCAAGTTATTCACCCGGACTGTTTTTTTTTTTGGAGTGCAAAAGTGACGGAAGGAAGCATTGCATTATGACAAAACCATAGACAAAAGTTTTTTTTTAGCTTACTTGAGCTAGGATAAAAACCTTGCATAACGTGTCCAAACTATAATGACATCATCATATATATATAAAGAGTAAAATTGATGGATTGACGGATTTTAAACCAACCTCGTTCCCAGGTGTTCTTGCCTTTTTGACATTGAGGCAGAAGTCGTGGCCAGCTGTCAAGTAAGCGAAAATCAGTAACAAACCCTGGAGCCAAGTGTGACTTGAAAAAGCGTGAGAGGCCTACAATTTATCTAGCAAAACTTTGTGACTACGCCCCACAGAATCTCGCAACCTCGTCCCCTCGAGACTTTAGCCGTTGTGATGACAAAATAATTTAGGAACGAGGCTGTGTGTCTTGAGTAGAATAACAAGTTGAACTAGCAGTTTTCAGTTTACCTAGCATTACCCCATCGAGCCAAAAAATGTCGATAAAAAGTGACAAAGCAGGAAACCTCAAAACGGATAAAAGAGACGAATTTTTTTTAAGTGACGAATATGTTGTGCAACACTTTTTTTTCGGCAAAAGTTTATTAAAAGGTGAATCAATTGTGGTTGCTAAAATTCATCTTTACAAACTTTCATATTCATAATTCATGATTCTATCTGTCACTAACCTCTTTCTAAGGACAACAAATAAACTTAGTGGTATCTCATTACCTTAAAAAGCTTAAAATAAGAAAACCCAACTTATAACCGGGCCTGTGGCATCTTGCTAGGAGCATCTTGTGATATGTGTATGAAAAAAAACTTCTGCAGGGGACTGGGTTTAAGGTAACCAGAAAATCCTTAAACTTAGTTAATCTAACTTAATAACTTACGCTGTTTACGTCATATGTGAAACTTACGTAAAAGGTTCAAGTTGCGGAAAATTTCCTAAATTAATTCAAAGCCTTTCTTTTTCTTGTGTCGTTGACAAATCTGTCACTCATCCTATATTATTAATTGTCTTCAACTTTTAATCTGAGACTGGGACATCAGAAATTACCTGGTTGAACTTTCAGATTATTTCAACAGAAGAAACTCCTTATACAGCGCTTTTTGATGTTATGAAAACTTCAGGGATATTTAATTAAAGACATTTTAATTGAATATGATGTGTTGATAGCAAGATGCGGAAAATTTCGTTAAAATTTTAGAACTGAAAAGAATTTTCCGGATTGTGTACTGCATATTTCAAAATGAGATCAAATTGAAACATCTTTTATCTATCAGGTGATATTATTACCAAGTGATATTATTACAGGTCATTTTGTTATAAGAAAAGAATTTTAAAAATATCAGTCTCGGATTTACTAAAAAATTAAGAATATCTTTGGAATAATCCCAGGCTCGTCCGAGGACTTGTTTGGCTTTTTAAATTTGGAGGGCCGTCCAAGCCGTCCAAATATAAAAAGGCTAAGAGTTCCTGGGGACGAGGTTGAAATAATCCTTCGAGGCAGATTTTCTAGAGAAGCGAAAATAAAACGAGTTCCTATTTTCAATTTTTTTTATATATTTTCTAACAACATCGCACGTGTGGCCTCCTTCAGTTACCCTGTGGACGAGGATGTTGCCCCTAACTGGCGTTTATTTTTGGAGGGTGGCGGAATTAGGGTCGGTGTCAAAGCAGCGTAAAAAAAGAACTAAAAAATGGAGAAAATTTGAGTAAAAGCGGCGTTAGTTTGTTTACATTAATGATCTATCTAATGATGCCATGATCTATCTAATGATGGCTAATGATTACAAGAAAACGAATTGAAATTTCAAATCATCTTTTTTAATAACTTATTATGATATTGAAAAAGAACTTCTTGCTCATCACTAACATACTGCCAAACAGTTAGCGGGATTCCATCACAGAACTGGGAGCCGCAGACGAACCTACTACACTACGCGCGGCAATATCTTAGTGATGAACTCAGATAGTTTATCCGGATGGTGTGTATATATAGGTAAGCGGGATTCGATCCCCGGTAACCAGAGGACCGCGGATCGAATCCCGCTTACTGCTTGGCAGTATGTTAGTGATGAGCAAAGTAGTTCTTCTTCAATATGACTTACACGCATTATACTCGCCCGTCATGATCAGGGGTCTGATCGGGGTGAAGCATTCTCTGTTAAGAATGAAATACGGATGTGCTATGATAATTATTCACCTACTTATTATGATATTCTAATGGAACGTCTCCCGTAAGAATATCATAGGCGTAAAAGAGCCCTGGGGACGAGGTTGACAGTATACTTAGTAAAAAATGACTTTTTTTCTATCTACTGTTTTGCTATATAGTAAGAAAAACAGCAAATTCAGTGCCAACGGATGGTTCAACCTCGTCCCCAGGGCTTTTTTAAGTTTTTTATATTATATCGGAACCTGCTTTAAAAAAAGATTCCGTCCCAATATGAAAAGCTAAAAAGCGAGATTGCGAAAAGTTTTTAAAAGGGAGAAAGAAACAATCTTTTTATTTCGTACTTCTTTTTCTTAAAAAAAAAAATATTTTATTGAGGGGGAAGGGGGAAGGGTGCTAAGACCAATCCTCGATCTCCCCCCGGTTGACACCGAACATTTCTCATCATCAGGTCTGCGTTAAGTGAGTAAGCGTTAAGTGAGAGACAAAATTTCCGGGAACGAGATTAGGGATTTTAATATAGAATTTTATGTCAAGTGGCTAAGTGCAGAATTTCTCAATATAACAAACCCTGGAAGGACACAACAAAGTTTCTTTAAGAATGATTACCTTATATATACCGAAGGTTTTAGTACGAGTTTCTTAGGCCAGGAAGAGAGTTTGTTTCATAAAATCGAGATATTGTTACATTGGAAATTCAAAATGGGAGAGTTGATTTTTATTCGTAAAATCATATCAGTATTACTCTATCAGAAGGGGTTTCCATAGTCCCCTTATTCAAAAACATTTTTGTGTTTAATAGTCAAATAAACCTCATCTCCAGTGCTTTTTTTCGACGATTCCTCTAGATACGAGGTTAGTCAAAGGATGTATACCCTGAATGCATCATTATGAAGTAAAACGTTCGAGGACTTAAAAACGAGTCAGTCTGACGTTGACCTCTAACATGCCAAAATTCATTCTCAATGAGAATCTCATACATCAGAGCCAACACCCGAGATTTGCGGACGAGAATGTTCTAAATCAAAAAAATAATAAAACTTGGTACCAAACACGTCTTTGAAAATACTTTTTGTTTTTAAAAATTTCAAAATGATGCTTCATAATGTCCTCGACTTCCTTGACGTACATTTTGTGAGACACTTTATACAATGGTCGTTGTAAGACAAAAATCCTTAGGAATTCGTCTGAGAACGTGAGACCATGTTGATACATACGGGTGATACATTATTTACTTATTCCAATTCGAACTTTGCGCTCAAATATAATAAGGATTTTACGATCGATTATATGTCGAATTTAATCGAATTTATTTTTGAGGAGTGTGATTGATTGTAATTCTTGGATACACTTTTAAAAAAATTTATGAGTCGACTTTTCTTTTCACAAATATGAAAAGTTGGACATTGCCAACTTTTAAAATATCGAATTAAAAAAGTGGATTTAACAAGATGGATAGTGTATCGCACCCTCTAACAGCAGAGTGCACTATGATTGTTGATTTATTTTTGTGTTTGATTTTGGTGGAGCGCAATTACTCTCACTTTCGGTATAAAATGAGGCAGGGAGCTATTGCAAAATGTTAGGGGGGGTTCCCGAAGGCATAGATCAAAAGTTTCCTAAACTCCAAAAGGCGTGGAGATAGAAAGCGCACAGGGCAAGGAGATTGTTTTAATCGCTAGCAGTCACTCCGAAAGATCATTACGTCACAAAATAATTAAAGAGATTCTTATTATAATCTATAAGCCAATCAAAATTTAGAAGTGTTCAAAGCTACCGTTTTTATTGGTTTAAAAATGACACGTGATAAGTATCACTTATACTGAAAACTCATTGGAAGCCATATTATATAGCTCCGTTGCTGAATGAAGCGAAGGAAAATATATGTCGAAGATCGATTTGGGAAGTCAACAAATATTTGTCAATAGACTTTTTAATATATATATGTATATATTTTTTATAATTTTATAAAACGGTGAGTTTATATTTAAATATTTAAGTTTTATTGACAGACTGAAAACATAAAAGTTGACTCATGCTGCAAGTTTATTAAATTTTCATGCATCAGTCGATTTGTCCTTTGTAGTTTACCTTTGTTGTTCAAACTTTCATATCACACAACTGGAAAGTAAAGATGACTACGGCATTTTTTTAGGGATCAAAAGTTTTTAAGTTAAACCTGTGTAGCTAATGTTTATGTTTATGTAACTCCAACTATCTAGGAGCGTTATTACAATCATAGGTAGTCTTTTAACTTTTGACCCTAAAAACAGCTAAATCATCACAAAAATAAATTTGTAAAACCTCTGTTAAACCTTTTCAGCATTTCAGGTAATATAACTTCTTGTATATCATAGTTCCAAGGTAGTTAACTAGCTAGATCTTTACTTCGGATGTTTTTTTAGAAAACATCTGGCTATAATAGATTTCTCAGTGTCCCCCGGTGGAAATGTCCACTAACTAGCTATAGGTTTTTGTGAATTTCTGAGCTAGACACTTAAAATATTTATTATCCGAAGTTAATCCAAACTTTCAATATTATTAGTACCAAATTTAATATTTCCCTGACAGTATGGCAGGGAAATTTAAAGGTACCATAGCTACCTAAAATTCAATAATGGCATTAATTCTAGTATTGATTAATATTTTTATGAATCCTAGTTTTAGTTCATTTTTCAGGGACACAAAACATTCTGCTCATATAACAATGTATTTTTCCCCACTAGTCATAAGGTAGTTCATCAGAGCATAACTTGTATAACGATTTTAATTATTTAGCATCACATTCTTTTTTTCCCTAATTTGAAGTGAAATGTCATAATTCTATTGAAATGGTTCATTGCTTTTATTGAATAAGGTAAATAGGATCATTAATCATAGATCTCTCCTTAGAGCGATGTGAAACCTGGTTGTCACATGACTTTTAAATTTCTAAAAAATCTCAAGATTTAATAAAAAAATTTGAGGTAATTTTTTTTAGCTTGTGATCATAAAAATTGGCTTCAAATCTTTTCAAGGCCAGAAATGCCACAATTTATTATAGTTATGAACTTTCTTATAAAGTATGCCTTTTGTTATTTGTAATTGGAAAAAGCAATTAAAACTTTGTATGTGGGCTTGACATACAGGATGTCGGAAAAATTAATTTTGTAATTAGGATTCCTATGAATGATATGATTGGTTAATACTTCAATAACAAGTCATGCTTCGTTGAAAGGTATTATGACATCATGTTGTCCATACTACCAAGAAAATAGAAACTTTCCTGTTTAATATTTTATAAATGGTAAATGCTCAACAGTTTAAGTATTTCAGTGTTGGCTTTGAGTTGAAGAAAATGTTCATACAAGTTTCTTATTAATTATTAATTTTTATCAGATTCCTGTATAGATATTTTAAATATTTTATTTAAAAGCACTGTCAAGTTTTCAAATATATATGGTTTAGTTTATCATGTGTACAATATATTACTGATTTTCTTGTTTCAATATTTTTAGAGAAACTATATATACTGAAATAAAAACTGAAGAATTTGTTATTAAAGAAGTTAAACAAGAAGATAAATTAAACTAATCATGGTGAAATCAATACTTGCCGTGTTGTGCCTCTTTTTTGTATCTACAACTCATTCATCTATAGTAGATGTATTTGAAGCAACAAATGGGCACGAACCAAGAGTTGCTATAAACTGCAACAGAGTCCCCTTTTTCATTGACTTAGAAACTGGGGCTTGGCTAGCTGACAGTGATGGGGCAGTTTCTTGTGACAACGATAAGGAAGAAGTCAAGAGGTACATATATGCAGCATTATTTTTGCTTAAGATGCACAAATTGTAAGTTCTGTTATATGTACAGATGTTGTTTTTTTATTTAGATATTGCCAAAAAAAGTACCCCAAACTCAACATTACAAACATTGTTGAAGCCAACAAGGGTGTCATGTTCAAGAACTGGTGTGAACCTGGTCGTGTTCAATGCACAGATGCCAAAAAAGTTGTACCGTACAGATGTTTGGGTTAGTTTAACTATTTTTTTTATTTTGAACTTACAAACAATAATGCTAATGACTGTTGTGAACTTCTTGTATGTTAAAGTTTCTCAAAAATTCTTCCCCCCCCCCCCCCACCCTGTTAAGCTTTTAATCTTTAGTAATTGGAATAGTTAAAAATGCAAAAAAGTTTGTGTATTACATTAAATTTTTGTTTTTTAGTTAACGAGTACGAAGCTGATGCTTTGATGGTACCAGATGGTTGCAAATTTGACCATTTACATGACCAGAAGAAGTGCATGACACATGATGAGTGGAAAAAAGAAGCAGCAGGAGAGTGCAAGAGAAAGTACTCCATGAAGTTGAGAGATTATGGAATTTTATTGTCATGCAAAACTGATTACTTCACAGGTATTTTATCTACCTAATTTAACCATTTTGGGCACTGCTTTATTTTGTGTTAAGCATGCCCTTTTTTATTGCTGCTCTTTTGTTTTTGTTGCTATGAAATTTTGTTAATCTGTAGGTGTCGAATTTGTATGTTGCCCAAAAAAATCTCAGAAAAAGCATTCAAAAAAGACCAAGGTTGTGAAGAAAGTTAACCGCAAAGCTTTGTCTGCTGCCATCAAGAAGTTTCAGAAGTATTTGCCATTGGAAACAAAAGGATGTGATAGAAGCTCCTACATTACCAAGCAGACAGCAATGGAGGAACATCATCGTAATCAAATTGCTGCTGTTGTGGATGAATGGGATGAAGCTGAAAAAAGATACAACAAATTAAAGGTCACCGATCCTGTTGCTGCTGAAGAGAAAATGAAAAGTATGTGCCTGAAAATTGCATTTTTTTACTTTTATATTAAACATATGCTTTATTTGAAATTTGTTTTCTTTTAGGAACATTGGAGGTATTTAGACAGACACTTGCTGCACTAGAACAAGAATCAAAGGAAGAAAAGGCAAGACTTAGACATGAACATGCTGACTGCATTAACACCCAAATCTCAAAAAATAAACGGGATGCCATGATTGCATACTTGGGTGCTATTGAAGAGAAGCCTGTAAATGCTGAAAAAATATTGAAAACTGTTCGCAAATTTATTCAAGTCTGCGAACATGATAGAGTACACAGCCTTCGACATTTTGAACATGTCAGAAATAGAGATCCTGAAAAGGCAGAGACCCTCCGTGTTGAACTCTTGCAGCACTTGAGAAATTTAAACAAAGTTGTCAATGAGAGCATGTCATTGTTGAACTATTTACCATCAATTGCTGAACAGTTCGGTATCAGTGGCGGTGCAGTGTTGAAACCAAAGGTATGTTGTTAAGCACAGACTGTATAAGTATAAAAAATAGGTTCTCTAAGTGTCACAAATTTATTTTTGTTTTTGTTTTTTTATAGTTGGAAACACCCACAGATGACCACTCTGAACATGACCATGACCGTGTCAAGGAAATCCTGGAATCTGCCAATGAAAGATATGGAGAGGAAAGTGTTGTGCCAACTAAAGAAGCCAAAAATGCAGTAAGTTATTAGAATGTCCAGTATTTTTTGAACTTCAAATAGAATGTTGGTTATTTTTTATTGTTGTGACAATAATGGTGGCACAAAATTGGAATTCTCATTTACAGAATTTTTTTCAACACAGTTGTATCACGCTTGAAAACACTTGCTTTACTTGAAGTAATTACCAAATTGATTAATTTTTGTGTTTTACTTGTAGGCTAAAGAAGATGTTCCAACTGAAGTGAAACCAACTGTGGAATTAGGTAAAACGTCCAGTGATGATGATGACGATGATGATGATGATGAGGAGGAGGAGGAGGAAGAGAATATCGGTGAGTACGAGAAAGACGTCGACACTGAACCCCTTGCAACTACATCCACTACTGCTGCTCGCAAAGAAACCAAAACAACGGAAAAAATGATTGTTGCGGACGATGGTGATAATGACGATGATGGCGACACCGAGAACTTCGATTATGTGATCATAGAGGAGGCTCCACAAAAGAAACACCACAAACGCCACCACAAGCACCACCATCACAAGCACCACCGCCACCATACCCGTGGTCACGTAAAAGAATTGGGCGCCGACAAAGTCGTAAAAGACGTTGAGAAACATGGCGTAAAACCCGTTGCTTTATACGTCGTCATCGGATTAACCGGCGTCGTTTTATTGATCGTCCTTTTCCTTGTCGTCGTTTTGGCTGTCCGACGCCGACGTATGACACCTACACGAGTTGTGTTGGCTGAAAATAACGACGAGCGAGAGCATCTGGTGGAAATGCAAAAGAATGGATTCGAGAATCCAACATACAAATTCTTTTATTATTAATTTGCTCATTAAGAACTACAAAGTACTAACGTTGGACGTTATGTTGTAAAAAACAAACAGCGAACATTATAAGCACTTTAAAAACTTTTTTTTAACTGCAAATTATATTTGCCTTATTTATTTGTGAAATTTCGATTTTTTAAATGTTTTTCTTTTATGTTTGGTGCTTTTATATATGTTAATGTACTATAAACTAAACGGCGATTTTTATATATTTTAGTTGAAGATGTAGCCTTATTAAATCTCTCTATATATAACCCGTTTTAAAAACAGTGTCATACGGAAAAAAATCTAACCTAAGGTAGTTTGACCAATACTCGTGTTTTTAAGTTTCTAGAATGTCAAAAAAAATCTCTATGGTAATGGAATTTTAACAAAATTTGTTCCACATTATAAATTAAAACCTGAATGTGTTTTTGTGTTAAAAACAGCGTGATGTTGTTAATCTTCTTTTTCTTATTTCTAATACGTAACAACCTCGTGTCCAATGCCTTGAACTGTGAACAGGAATTCATCCGGTAGGGTTAATACACAATTCCACTGAGTAGACTAGGTACGAGGTTGTTTTCACTGCTATTTTTTATGGTATATGAAGACGATTTACACTGACTGATTTTTTGTAATCTAATTAATCGTGAAAGGTTGTTAACTCGTTCACCTTACGTGTTCATAGCTGATTTAGATAAAAATATAACCCTATTAATCGAGACACGGACCGCCTTGTTTACCAACTCTGTGAACTTGTCCATGATCAACATAAATGTGGTATACCATTTTAATAAGTTTGTCGCTATGGAAACATTAAATTCTATAACAAATACAATGAATTGGTAATCCCGGATTGTTATTAAACACTCGAGTTTTATTTAAAGGTCTTTGTTAGCTATGAAGACACAATAACAAGCATGAAGGGTATTTATTACCTAGGCAATTCTTTTGAGTTTGGAATGCGATTAAATTATTAGTTGTCGTAATATTAACGCACTGTTGTATTATATGAAGAGGTGAATGATCTTTTTTTTCTAAAACAACTTAGCCTTTTTTGTCTCTGTTCCGCGGTTTACCATTTATGAAATGCCAGATGGCATCGTTAATTTGTGCATGTGTATCCAATTTGTTTGCTTTGTAAATTTACCGCAACATCTGTCTATACAGCAATCTTAAAAATATCACATAGGCCTTAGATAATTTTTAAAAGTGATCCTTAAGTAATTGCTGAAAATTGTATGACTAATTGTTAAATATCGATTTCTTTGAGAGAAATAAGTGTAAAATAAATTTAGAATATTCTTAACATATGAATCCATATACAGTACCACTAATCACATTTATGTTGGAAGAGAAAGAGAGAGAGAGGCGTAATATACATTTATGAGGATTTGATGTCTTTAATCTATTTTTAATTAAAGCAGCCGTTTGTAAAATGATAGTTCATTTTGTTAGGAAAGTTTTCTTCATTTTCCCGAATCCATCTGAGGAACTATAGAGTGTATACTTTCATGTTGAAAAATAAGCGAAAATTTGTAAAGAGATTTTTTTTATAATCACTTATTTACCGGTTAATCATTTACCTTATCTAAAAGGGCCAGTAAAAATGACCAAACTTTAACTTAAGCGGCTAATATTTTGTACAGTCAAACCATTTTTACCGACTAACTTAGACGATGCCGATTTTTCCCAATTTTTGTCTTTAGAACCTAATTAATCAAAATATTTGGATATTTTCAGTTTCGATTTAAAATTTACATATAAAAGAGAGAATTTGTTAATTCCCTTTGACGAATATTTCTACTGACTAGACATACCTTTCATGATATATTTGTCTGGAAAATGCATATCACTTGCATTTACTTCTCAATATCTCTTGCCCAGGGCCTTAAAACGTCCCGGAAACGAAGTTACTGAAACTTACAACATGGTACACATAACACCGAACCTCGTCACCAAGCCACCTGGTCAACATAGGTCAACAAACATGATTTCGCGATATAACTTGTAATATAAAAGCTTCCTTATTGACATGCTTACAATTTTGAAACGAGACGATCCCAGAATTTTTATTCCTTATTCTCGTCCGTATATCTTTCGAGATTGTCTGGATATACCTTTCAATAAAGGTTTATCTGGGAAAGTTCTGCTGGAAACGAGAGTTATTTTTTCTAACTCTAGCTAAAAATAATCAAAGGTCTCTCGACTTTTAACCATAATTTTCTTTTTTGATATATTTTTTTCCCGACTGCCAGTAAACTGGCATAGAATTTCTTATATCTTAATCAAATTTCAAAGTCTACCCCAGATCCCCTTTCGTAATTAATAACCTTCAAACATTTTGCCATTCATTTGAAACATTCCTATCATAGCAGCCGGAAATCCAATTAATTAACCTTTTTTAAACAACACGCGTTGACGTGTGTTGGCGTGTGTTGACGTGCGATGGCGTGGTTGTTACTACTGTTATGTCGGTACGCGCATTTCATATGAGAAACTGTTGGGATTCCGTATACTTTCACGAGCACGTGAACCTTTAACCTGTGTGATACAAGGTTTCGTTATCAAGATTTTAATTAAAAGGTATTTTTGTGTCAACAAGAAAACTACATGTTACCAACAACAAACATCACGTGAATTTTATTATCGTAGCAGAATTCTTTTAATTTATTAACAAAAACGATTGTTTGTAACAACCTCGCTCCCAGGGCATTTTAGATTTTTCTATTTTTTCTATGGGAAAAACCTGAAGACCAAGTTGTCATAAATCTTTCTTTTGTCAGTCATAAGAAAGCAAATAACTCCCCTTTTTCCGTTTTTGTTTATTAACCATCCTTTTGTTTATTGATTCTTCAATTTCGTTCGTGCTGCTCCGATGTTCTCTTAATTTAAATCACTCGTTTGAATTACTCAACAAGCGTTACAGAAGACAATGATCTTTGTTTTGAAAGTCACGTTTCTTGCCACCCTTATGGATAAAAACAAATGCGATTTTAATTTCTGAAGTACATTGTGTTTTTGACGCTGTGATAGAAAGCAAAAAAAGTCCTTCAAACGAGGTTGGTTTGGACGAAGCAGTTAATACTTTGGGTTAAATATCAAGCGCCGAAGCTTTTACTCTCCTGGTAATCTTAATCAAGAAGATACAATATTTATCTTATGTCGTTGAAATTCCTTTTTGCCTACGAGAACGCCTGCTGGTCGAGGAGGCGCCTAATCGGTGTTTTAAATGTGACTATGAGCTTTCATACGTTAATTAATGTGTGTAATTAACATAACTAAGTTGAATAATTATGTGAATTATAAACTGAATCAATATGGGAAATTTACAATACAGCCAGCCGCTTTCATGTTTGAAGGAAAAAAAATAAACATAATAAAGCAATTTTGTCCCCAGACCTTTTTTTCTTCACTTTCTGATATGCGTACTGGCGCTCTAGTTACATATTAGAAAGCAAAAAGGGAGCCCTGGGGACGAGATTGCATAATAAAGATTTAACAAGATTTAAATCTGTTTGTAGAATCCATTTAGATTATTAAGCAGCTATTTATAATGTGTCTGCTAGCTGATATCTGCGAAATTTTTCGTCACTTTTCCAGAGTTTTCTAGTAGACCACAAGAGAAATATCCAATGATGATAACACCATAGTTGACAACAATAAAGGATAGTGTAGGTTATTGTTTTCACCGAGGTTCTGTAACTGGTGCCTTCTGAGAAGAGAACAAAAAAAAACAGCTTGTGAGCACAAATATATTATAATAATAAAAAATAATGGAAGGGATGAAATGGACATGAGGCTCCAATGGTACTGGAAAATACTCTTAAAATTCCCTTAAAATTTGCATTATAAACAACTGAGCGCTAAAACAGCACCCTCTTGCGAGAGAGGTTAAAGTTTGTGACATTCTTGAAGTTTTTCTTTTTTCGCCGACAAAAAGAAGTAATCTTTCTTTTGTCAGATTTGTAGCGCTACTCCTACGTGTCATGTACGTAATA